>NW_026729141.1:0-177238 GCF_030272615.1 Cryptomeria japonica
CTCTTCATCTCAGAGGAGTGGATTGAAAATAATGTCACAGATTTCTGTTTTGTTTTCTGATTTTTGGAAGTGTTTTGGAGTGTCCAGGTTGTTGTTCGTGTGGTGTGCTAAAGAAGGTATTTGTTTGTAAGTCTCAATGTGTTATTCTTCTCTTTCTGGGTATTCCCTCTATCTCTCTATCTAGTTTAGGTGATTCATTTTGTGAGTTTATAGAGCTTAAATTGGTGTCTTGATTTTATTTTAGCAAATCACCCCCTTAGCTGGCCGTACCATGTGGCTGAGTGCTTTGGGATGCGTGTGTAATGTATTTGGGGCACTTTTCCTATAGTTTGTTGCTCTAGGCTTGATCTCCTACCTCCTAGGAGTCATATGCTTTCAATTTCATGTCATTCAGTTAAGATTTGAGGGAGTTGTGAGTGTTTTAGTGGCATTTGGTGTTGCTGGTCTGTGTGTTTTCAACGTGCTGGGAGTTTATCAAATTTTGAGATTTTTGAGTTTGGAGTGTTTTTCTTGTGTGGAGAGTCCCTTGTATCTTGTGGAGCAGATTGAGCAATATGTGCAACTGTGTTCAATGATTCAACTTTGTTGCAGACATGATGATTATTGTAATGCTGAATAGTAGTACTATCAACAAGTAATATATGGAAATTGCTCTTCATTTCCCACTGAACAAGTGGACGAGGCTGGCTTGCCGCCTATATCTTATTTTGTATTACTGTCCTCTCACTGCATAAGCGGTAGACTTGATTGTTAATTTCATTCCTAGTCCTCCCGCTAAATAAGTGGTTCAGTTATTATTATTTCAGTTTCTTGGCTTGTCCTTGGCTAGTTTACCACTAGGTGATTTCTTTAGTTTTTTGTCACCCGCTGTATAAGCGGAAAGGGCTGGCTTGCCGCCCAAGCATTGTAATATTTCCAGTTATTTGAAGCTAATGATCTCCTCAACATTGTATGCTTTCACCTTCCCATATTGGGCACTTGGTGATCAGAAAGTGGAAGGGTTACAATTTCAGCATTATTGTATCTTGATTTCCTAACCTTAATGGGTTCTTGTTGTGATTGTAACTAGAAAAAAATTGAAAAAAATTTGCAGGGACATTAAATTGTCAATACCTGAACAAAAGCGAAAAGGAATATCCATGGATTTAATTATAGGACTCCCACGTGTTTAGGGGAGAGATTGCATATTTGTGGTTGTTGATACATTAACTAAATGTGCACATTTCTTTGTTGTACCTACTGACTTCACAACACCTAAGGTAGTAAAATTATTCTTCAGAGAGGTGTTCAGGTTGTATGGGCTTCCCAAACTATTGTTAGTGATCGAGACAACAGGTTTCATAGTATGTTTTGGAAGGAGTTATTCCGATTGGTGGGTATAGAGTTGACATCGAGCATGAGCTACCACCCTTAAACCGATGGTTAGACAGAGATAGTGAATAAATGGATTGAGGGCTACCTACCGAATTATGTTGCAGGACAACAACGTGGTTGGATCAAATGGCTAGATTTAGATGAGTATTGTTACAATACTACCTACCACATGTCTGTTAGCACGACTCCCTTTAGGGCGTTATACGGGTATGAGGCACTATCATTCATGGATTTGGCCTTTGATGATAGTAAATTCCCTTGGGCAAAGGAAACAATGTAGAGCTATCGGGATATCCTCAAGGCATTAAAGGATGTTCTCCAACATGCATAGCACTAGCAAAAAATGTACACACATAGACACCGTGTTGAGAGTTCTTTTGAGGTTGGGGACTTAGTTTTCCTACGTCTACAACCATATAGACAATCAACACTGAAGAAAAGAGGAACAAAAAAACTAAAGCCGTGTTTCTATGGGCCTTACAAGATACTAAGAAGAATTGGGGAGGTTGCATATGAACTGGAACTTCTAGAAGGCAGTAAAATACACGTGTTCCATGTCTCATGCCTCAAGAAAGCATTGGGCTAGCATACAGTTTCATCTCCAAAACTTCCAACCCTCGATGAGGAAAGATATTTGGTTATAGTTCCTAATAGTATTCTAGATATGAGGGAGAGAAGATTGAGGAATCGGGTGATCCATGAATATCTCATCAAGTGGAGAGACTTGCCAGTTGAGGATGCAACTTGGGAAGGAGAACAGTATTTACAACATCCTAATTTGCGATTGCTAGAGGACCAACAATCCCGAGAAGGGAGGACTGTAATATCCCTTCTGCTTGAAGGTTAATCTAGGAGGGAAATTTTTCTAGCTTCCCTATTCCCGAAGGGTAGAAAATAAAAATAAATATTAACGGAAAAGGTGATAATTAAATATGAAAGGGCAAAAACTATATTCTCAATACATTCATATTTAATTATTATATCTTGGAGCCACTTTAATTGATGACGTAAGGGGAATTATTTGTTTCCTAGGCGTTTACATGCCTTGGTGAATTTTCAACCATGTGCTTATGCCTAAGTTAATTATTAATATGCCTATAGCGCTTTATAAGGTGACAATTATTTTATGCCTTTGTGAAAACATAATGAAGCCCAACCTTTTGAGTGATGTGGCTCGCTTAAGTCAAACATTATTATTAAATTGATTTATTTAAAGTGGAGAAACTTATTTCCAAATGAAAATATCATTTTACATAGTGTAATGAATGGAAGGGTAAAAAGGCAAATTATAAAGGGAAATCGTGGACTTGAGGGGAGGCATTCAACTTTCGATATTTTTTCTTCCCGCAGATTGCAACGTTTTGAGCTTAAGACGAAACCCTAGGGTTCTATTTTGGACATAAACCAAGAGCGTTCGGTGGTGTCTCTTCCACCAAATTGTACCAAATCCTTGGGCCATTCCAGTGGTCACATGGTGGCTAAACCAATTTCGTAGAGGTTTGAATTTTTTGCAGGAATAAGTTGAGGGGTTGGAAAAAGATGTGGCCTGCACACAAGGTGGACATTGCTCACACCCAGAGTTCGCTTTTGTCTAAATGTAGCGGAAAATAATGAGGAACAAAGGCGACTTACTATGTATGGGAGTCGTGGCATGTGTGTGAACCCTCTTCCCTCTTGTGTGGGTTCTTGTAATGTCCCCTATTCCACTCTAGTTTGTTTTGGGGGTTGTTGGCCAATTCCGAGATCCGTTGGTCAATCAGAGGCAGCAATTAGGGTTTCCTTTTTTCTAGGAGGATGCTTTGGCAGTTTAGGTGGCTTGCATGTTGGAATTTTACAGTTCTGATTTTGGATTCCTTCTGATTTTTAGAGAGCTTTGCGATGGTGACATGCAATTGAATTTGTACTATTTTTGGCGGTGCTATTTTTGGCAGGTTTCAGTGGTCCAGTTTAGAGGCTATTTCTGGCAATGCAGTGGGCCATCAGCTCACTTTGGCAGTTGTTCAACACATGGAAAAAGTATTTTTAATAATATTTAATGCCCCCCGAGGCCTAGGCGTATGACTTACGTATTTTTGGTTATGACTTAAGGGGACGACTTGAGGTGATAAAGTATTATTTTATATCATAAGGTTTGGGCGATTTATTGTTGAAGGAAAATATTTTATAAAGTGAAATATTAATAAGGCAAGATGGACGCCTTATGGAGAAACAAGTTAATTTTATAATATATTTCACTTATCCACCTTGGGCGCCACATTGTTATTTTATTGTCATTTTTATTAAGTATATTTTCTTCTATGAGAAGGTCGACCTGGAAAGGAAGGGAAATGAAATGTAATTTCAAAATAATGTGAAATGAATGTGCACTTGGGTTTGGCGTCCATTTGGAGGGAATGTGAATTTGCATTTGGAGACATAGAGTCCATAAATAAGAGTGTTGGGCTCTTGTTTTTGGTATCCATGAATATTTGCAATGAAGTGCTGCCGAAATTTTGATTGATTGCTTCGGGGAATGCTTACCTCCTAACCGAGTCTTAGCTCCTCGCTTGAAAAATAGAGACTAGTTGAGACTGTGAGACTATTCTTTACTCAGAAAAATAGACGGAGTTCATTGAGGCAAATATGTTTGATGTGTTTTTTATTTTGGTGTGGAGTGTTTGAATTGCAGGCTGCTGGTTTTTTCAGTGTGGCTCTACTTGTGATTTATTCATAAGTCTCTGTGAGGATCTCTATTGTTTCTTGGTACTGGCTCCTGATCTTTCTCAAGACTAGGCAACATCTATTGCTGGTTTGCTGGGTTATTCTCGCTGATTTGAATTTAATAGAGCAAGTCGAACTTCATGCCCTGGCCGTATTATGCTGGAGAGTGCCTTGGGTTTCATGCTAATTGTTTGCTCAGTGTTTGTTGCTGTTTCTCAACTCTATCTGGGTCACCTCATCTCTAGGGTTCATTTGATTGTGTTTTGAAGTTATTTAATTGGTTTATGAGTGAGTTAGGAGTGAATTTGTGGAGTTTAGTGTTGCTGGTCTGAGTTTCCCAGCGTGCTGTTCATGGATATCAGATTTTAGAATTTGGAGTTTGGAGTGGTTTTTGGGAGTGTGAGTTCTTTAGTATTGTGGAAAAGGAATTGATTATCATTTGGAGCTATTAGACTTGTTATCAGCACTTGATGTGCCATTTATATTTACCTTTGTAATGCTGATTAGTAGTACTAACAGCAAGTTATATTGTGAATTGCTCTTAATTTCCCACTGAAGAAGTGGAAGAGGTTGGCTTGCTGCCTATCTTATTTATTGTACTGCTGTCCTCCTGCTAAATAAGCGGTTGAGTAGATTGTTGTTATATTTCAGTCCTCCTGCTGAAAGTGGTTTGAGTGATTCTTCTTAGTTGCTCTTGCGGAAGGGGATGGCTTGCCGCCCTGCATTGTATTTCAGTTAGTTATTGGAGCTAAAGATCCACTATTCATTGTATGCTCTCACCTTCCCACATTGGGCTCTTGGTGATTAGGAAGTGGAAGGGTTACCTTTTAGCAGTATTGAGTTTATATTTCCTAACTTAAAAGGGTGTTTGTGGTTTTTGAAAACTGAATTTTTTTTTTCAAAAAGTAAGGGGATATTTCAGTTCCTGGCAGCTTGTATGGTGGCACTGATCTCATTGCTTGGAGTTGTGGACATGAAAGCTAATGTATATTTGTAAGAGGTGATTCCTAGTAACTGTGCATGGATTTGTTGAAGCTGGAGCAGATTTACAAGAGCTTGGAATCTTGGAGGGTCTTCATACAATTCACCCTTGACTATCTCATGCCCAGCATTGAAGCTGGAAATATTTCTGAGCACTTATTTTCTTGCATGGAGGACTTATCAGGTCTGCAATATGTTTAAAAGATGATTTGTAATGTTTGATTAAATTTAATGATGTTGGAATGAAGACTAGTTGTTATCAGCTCATTGTTTTCTATACTATGTTGCAAATAAATCATGCTTGTGTATGTTCTTTGTCTTGAATGAGATCTGAAAACATCATTAGAAAAAATGCTTCATTGGTTCCATAAACTTGCAAACATATACTTCAAAAGAAACTCAGAGATTAGCTACAGCAAAAACAGTAAATTGGAACCATTAAACAGTAAGAACATTACAGGTATTTCCGTGAGTTGACATTGATTGGACAGAGTGACGATGTTGACAGCTACATCAATGAGTTCCAAAAGGTTGCTGCTATGATTCCTAATATGTCAGAAAAGAGAGTTGTAATGCTGTTTATGGAGGGTTTGAATGCAAGTTTGTGAGCTTTTGTGAAGGCTTCTAAGCATAGTACACTACAAGATGCTATTCAATTGGCGCTTGATCTTGAGACTACATCTCCTGCACACCAGTCCCAAAAGAAGAGTTTCAAGAATAATAAACCATTTAGGAGAACCTTCAATCAACCTAAGCATACACCCCATAAGATGGAATTTCACATGAGGAAAGAGTTGGGTAGGAATAAATTATGTTTCTCTTGCAAGGAACCATGGGAACCCGATCATAGGTGCCTTGGGAAAGGCAATGCACATTACATAGAGGTCACTTCTGCCATTGATGAAGAGGCAGTAGACACTAGTTCAGAAAGTGAACATTAGGAGCAACAATTAGAGCATGATGATTTAGAGGTACTATTGCTACATCATTAGGAGTTCCTAAGTATCACCCTTTTAGAGTGAGAGGAGTCTTTAAGGGACAACAAATTACATGTTTGGTTGACAGTGGGGCAACTCATAATTTCATTGGTGAGGGGCTCGTGGTGAAGAGAGGAATATAGGTTGAGTGTTTTTTAGGATTCAGTGTCATGATGTCTGATGGATTCAAAATGAGTTGTACTAAGAAGATTTTATAGTTGAACATTCAATTGGGTGATTACACAATCAATAATGACTTCTATGTGGTTGGGATCGGTGAGACCAATGTTGTTTTGTGTAATGTCTCCTAATTAGAGCATGATGATATTGCTGCAGGAGATATGGCACATCGTACTATTGCTACATTATTAGGAGTTCCTAAGTATCACCCTTTTAGAGTGAGAGGAGTCTTTAAGGAACAACAAATTACATGTTTGGCTGATAGTGGGGCAATTCATAATTTCATTAATGAGGGCCTTGTGGTGAAGAGAGGATTAAAGGTTGAGCATTTTTCAGGATTCAGTGTCATGATGTTTGATGGGTTCAAAATGAGTTGTATTAAGAAGATTTCATAGTTGAGCATTCAATTGGATGATTATACAATCACTAATGACTCCTATGTGGTTGGGATTGGTGAGAACAATGTTGTTTTGTGTAATGTCCCCTAATTGGGTGTGGCCTAAGTTTCCCCTAGTTTCTTGGTTTCTAGGTAGATAAGTGGATTTGGGAATTACCTTCCACCTTATTGAAACCCACACAATACAAATCAGATGATTTGTTGTGTATTTGGTGCCTTCACCAGTAATTATCCTCAGTTCAATGATCTCCTTAGGATGGAGGCACTTCTTATATCCTTCCCCCTATGCTGAGAGGTCATGTCCTTTCCCAAGGTTATGCCTGCTAAGAGGAGACACCTCCTTTAATGTGATCACAATTCTTCATTTACCAAGAGACATTTGTTTTCCCTTAACCATTTGTCGATTAATCACTAATTAATAATTTTGTTAATCAAGTCGTTTGCATTATGAAAGAAAATGATTGATTCTCCAGCTATTATCGATGATCAAATCCAATTGCAAGAGATAGATGATTGATGGGTTTATGCCTCATGAAATTGTGAAGTCTTACCTTGTAAGAGAATTTCATTGCTGATAGTAGAGGATCAGATTGGGGGCATGGCAATCCACCCTTCTCAAGATTGCTTGTCCTCAAGCAATGAGGGTCCCCAAACCAACCCTTGGGGTTTGTATTCCTTATTTAATTTGATTGTCCCAATGTTTGCTCAATATCCTAGATACATCTCTACATCAAAGAGAGGGTGATCTTAACATATATTAAGATGAGGACTAGAAGCATGACACACATCTATGAGACCTCAAATGCAATTTATATCTTTCTAGTTATTCACATCTCTAGAAAATATCAAGTATGAACCAAACACAGAGCATACACATAAAAGCAAGAAGTATACACATGAATATACATAGACACGCAACATACACAAATACTTGGGAGTATACAAATGAATATATGTAGACACGGAGTATACAAAAGAATATATGTAGACACAGAGTATACAAACAAATACACATGTTAGATCCCTTCAGTGGGTCTAATCCCATCTTTCCATTTGAGCCAAAAAGTAGGCCTAACTGCAATCCTTCAACTTCTAAACCATTTTGAGTCAGAAAGCGGGCCTAACCCCAATCCTTCTACTCCTAATCCATTTCAAGTCAGAAATTGGACCTAACCCCAATCCTTCTGCTCTCAAATCATTTCACGTCAGAAAGTGGGCCTAACCCCAATCTTTTTGCTCCCAATCCATTTCGAGCCAAAAAGTGGGCCTAACCCCAATCCTTTTGCTCCCAATCCATTTCGAGCCAGAAAGTGGGCCTAACCCCAATCTTTCTGCTCTTGTATGCTCATTGATGTGTCGTAAACTTTCTCCAATATGCCTTAAACATTTTCTTAATATGTCCCATAGATCTTGAGGCTGTAAAGGTGCCATAATTACTAGATTGGCTCCTCCACAAAGCACCATTTGTTTATCGTCCTTTCTTCTCCCACTTGGATTTTTTTAAGATCTTCCTCATTGTGCCTTGTTTTCTTACCTGGATTTCCTTTTGCTTCATTGCCTCTATATTATGTATTTGGCTTTCACATATGTGTCTTGGCCTCCATTCTTTCTTGCATTTGAAGCACAAGCCTTTTTCTTTTGGGTCTTCTCGACGTCTTTTAAGTTTTTCTTTATTACAATTGTGCCCCCATTGGAAACATAGACCTTTGTTCATGAGCTCCTTTCTTTCATTGTAAGATAGAGGGGAAGAAGGTTGATTTCTTGTATGATATTTGTCCCTTGATTTGGCATTAAGCCTAGTAGCTTTTAAGATGGCTTCATGAAGGGTGGTAGGGTTGAATGCACTTACCAACCCGTGGAGTGAGTCTAAAAGGCCCTCTATGAATAAGTAAGTCGTTCTTCTGGTGTTCTGGGGACCAAGACTGCTAACCTTTGAAATTTTGTGATGTTGTCTTCGAGAGTCCTCCTTTGCCTTAGTCGGCTTAGTTACTTGAAATGTTTCTGGGGGTGAGTTACTTGAAATGTTTTTATGATCTTGGGTAATTAAGCGATAATGCCACCACTCATGTGCCATTATTTCTAGGTGTAATATGGCGAATGTAATGGCATCATTTTCTGCCATAGGGCAAAGGGTGAGGCATGACTATATTTTCCCCACTTTGTGTTGTATTTCTAAATTAGGTTGTTCTCTTCTTTTCCTATGGTTCCTTCTTGCATCGACTTCACAAAACTCAACAAAAGGGATTCTCCTCTTTATTTCAGGGTCTAGTCTTGCATATTCTGCAACAAGTTCCTTTGTAGTGGGGTATTTGTTTCTTCACTTCCCCTTGATGTTTCTTCCCTAAATAGGAAATTTGGTTTGTTTGTCCTTGGGGTTGACTCTCGGGTGGTCCTATTATCACTAATTGATTGACTAGGTGTATTTTCCCTCTCATTTCTTGGGTCTGCCCTAAGATTACCTATGGTTGTTGTTATGCTTTGCAAGGCTGGGGGAGTTTGTTCCATTTGTCCTTCCTTTTGTTGGCTTGGGCTATTGTAGTTTTCTTCCTTTCCCTTTCTATAGCCCTTAAAGCTTGCTGACTTAATTTCATCAGCTATTTCCCTTAAGCTAGCAGGAACATGCTCTAATAACACTTGTAATGTCCCCTAATTGGGTGTTCCTTAAGTTTGCTCTAGTTTCATGGCTTCTTGGTAGATAAGTGGATTTGGGAAATATCTTCCACCTCATTGAAACCCACACAATATAAATCAGACGATCTGCTATGTATTCGGCACCTTCACTAGCAATTATCCATAATTCAATGATCTCCCTAGGGTGATGGAGTGACTTCTTATATCCTTCGCCCTATGCTGAGAAGTCACATCCTTTCCCAAGGTTATGCCCACTAAGAGAAGACACCTCCTTTATCGTGATTGCAGCCCTTCATTTACCAAGAGACACTTATTTGCCCTTAACCATTTGTCTATTAATCACTAATTAATAATTTTGTGAATCAAGTCATTTGCATTAAAGAAAGAGAACGATCAATTCTCCAAGCTGATATTGATGATCAAATCCGATTGCAATAGATAGACGACATTGAAAGAGATAGACGATTAATGGGTTTTTGCCTAATGAAATTGTGAATTCTTACCTTGTAGACAATTTCATCGCTGATGGTAGAGAATCAGATCGGGGGCATGACATTTTGGGAACCCAGTGGTTACATTTGCTTGGTAGATACATTCAAGATTTTCAAAAGATGGAGTTGGAATTTGAGTCAGATGGAAGGAAGATAGTGTTGAGAGCTTTCATAGATGGTGTGTCAAGGGTAGTGATAGCGAAGAGGATGGAGGCTTTGTTTAGACATTGTGAGGTTGCATGGGTAGTTCGATGTTTTGTCTTCCAAATCTTCTTCTAGTGATGATAAGCAGTATCATGTGGATATCTGGTCAATTTTGGATAAGAACAGTATGGTATTTGGTGATGTTCCACCTAGTAGACCTCTTGATCATTGATTTGAGCATGTGATTGAACTAGAGGAGGGATCCAAGCTTGTTATTACTACTTATTGATATCCCAAAAGTTTCAAAAAGGAGATAGCAAAAACAATAAAGGAGTTATTGGATATGGGACACATTAGATCTAGCTCTAGTCTCTTTACATCTTTTGTTGTCTTGGTGAATAAGGATAGCATGATGAGGATGTGCATTGATTACTGTACCTTGAATAAGAAGACCATCAAAAAAGTTACCCTATACCCAGGATAGATGAGTTATTAGATGAGTTACATGGGGAAAAATATTTTTTAAAATTTGATCTTCATTCAGAGTACCATCATATTAGAGTTCATGAGGAAGATATACATAAGACAACATTTAGATGCCACTATTGACATTATGGGTTTTTGGTTATGCCCTTTGGTCTTACTAATGCTCCTGCAACTTTCTAGTCATGTATGAATAATATTCTTAGTAAGTATTTGTGGAAGTTTGTATTGGTATTCTTAAATGACATCTTGATACACAGTAAGACATGGGAGGATCACCTTAGGCACATGGATGAGGTGTTGGGCATTATGGAGACACAATCCTTGTTTGTGGAGGCTTCCAAATGTGAATTTGGAATGACCAAGATCTTATATTTGGGACATGTGATTGGTGCTGGTGGAGTGAAGATGCACTAGGAGAAAATACATGTCATTTTGAATTGACCACCATTGAAGAACATTTATGATTGGAGTGGTTTTCTTGAGTTAAGTAGTTACTACAAGAGATTCATCAAAGGGTTTTCTTAGTTGGCTACACCTCTTACAGTTATCACTAAGAAGGGAGCATTCATATGGTCGGATGAGGATCATGTTACATTTGAAAGACTTAAAGAGGTGAGGAGCACTTGTCTAGTGTTGGCTCTACCAAATTTCTCTCAGTTGTTTGTGTTAGAGTGTGATGCATCAAGCAAAGGGATAGGTGTCTTATTTATACATAATAGGCATCCCATAGCCTATGAGAGTAGGAAGTTGAGGGATGTGGAGCGATTATATTCCATATATGATAGGGAGATGCTTGCCATCATGCATGCGTTGGCAAAGTTTACAAAATATTTGGTGGGTGGAAGATTTGTAGTTAGGACAAATCACAACAATTTGAAGTACTTTCTAGAGAAAAAGGATTTAAATAAGTGGTCGGAAAAGTGGGTGAGTAACATTCAAGCATATAACTTGTTAAGGGGGAGAAGAATGTTGTAGTAGATGCACTATCCAAGAGATCCACAATTTTCTCTGTCAGAGATTTCATTTGATTGAAAGGCTCATTGCGATTTATGAAGAGCATCTTAGGCTCATTGTGATGCAATGGTGGAACATAATGAACACCCTACTTCATACAACAGCCTATGCTCAATCCCAAATGGTATACACCAAGACCTGGGAGAGTGCCTCCATCTAGTGATGAGGAGATGAAAGAAGGCTTCTTTAGGGCCCTTGCAAAAAAGTATACTGAAGAGAAATCTACTCTAATTCACACATAGTGGCTTGCATTTAACAGTATTCATGGTCCAACCTTCTGAAACCTAGAGGTGAGGTCGGATAGAGCTACATTAGCTCAAATTGACCCTATTGGATGGTAGACGTGGCATGGCAGGGATGCGCCGGAGTTGAGATTACTTGTTGCAGAGAGGAATTGGTCCACATGTAGCTTCACCCAATTAGTCAAGAGGATTCACCTTACCTCTAGACAATCGGAGAAGTTGGTGGCTATACACAATGATTGGAGGTTGCAGGATCGCCAGACTCTTGCATATCGTCAAACTCCAACCTTACGTTGGGATGCCAATCCCAAAGATGTAATGCAGGTTGAGGAGGAGAAACCTAAGGGTTTGGTTGGGGTTCCATTCATTAAGGCAGCCCCTTATATTGGTAATGACTCAGACTCAATCTTTGATTTTGATTTAGACTCTTAAACGTATCATGTGCTAATTATGGACAGCCATATATTTTCTTTGTTTGATGTTGATTGTTTATAGTTTATGTCATGTCATAGTTGAAACTTGGAGCCTTGGGCATTTTTGTTATAATTCTAATATAATATGTATGCACATTGACAATGAAAGCATTTGAATTTTGTTAATTCGTTTGTCGATTCTCATGTGAAATATCAATTCAAGTCTACTGCTATGTATTAATCTTCTACAGTGTCTATGATGAATGCTTTATCAATATTATGATATGCATATTTGAAATTTCTCTATATTTTTAGAAATTCCCCAATTTTTTAAACAACCGTCCCTTACCGTCCCCTAAAGTATGGCCCAAAAGTACCCTCGTACAGGAAACACATTCCATCGTCCTCTGCCATCCCTATCCCCAAAACTCAGTGGAATATAGATTTTATCAAGATTCAAGTGCATAATTGGAAACATGAATCCTAATGAAACGTTAAAATTTAAGGATAATATCATGAATGATTGTTTTAGAAAAAAAATCTGTCAAAACTCTCTAGGGGAAGCGTACCAATAGTGTTTATAGCTAACTTCGTGCACCCATAGATCCTAAACGGTACATCGGATTTTGATGATTTTTTTTGTTGTTGTCTTTGTATGCAACTAACTACTTATAGCTATTGTTTTGGCTTTTGGGTAGTAATGATGCATGTTGTGGGATCAATTATGTGCACAAGGGTCAAAAAGTACACATTTCAAAGTGTCACTTGATACCTACTTAAAGATGTTCCAGTAACCATCCACTCAAAATTACCAGTACTTGTGGACAAATGCCCCAGTAGTTGTGCACAAATGTCCCAATAGTGGTGCATAAATGGGCCAATTATGGACCAAAAAAGCAAAAAAGTGATTGGCTATTGGTAAATGTTAAACTTATTAATGAGCTTTTCATTATCATTTTTTTGCCTCCTTTAAAATTACTAATTGGAGGATTGGGTGCACAAGGAGAGCAACACTATTGGAACACGATCCACTACTGGTGCTCTTCCCATAATGTTTATGGATCTTGTTTGTTTTTCTGTTCACATACACATTGGCTGGACTAATGGTGACCTACTTTTCACCACTTGGACCTCTTCCTTGTTTCTTACCACACTATTGGATGGCTTCCAGACTGGTTCACTTATTTCCAATTGTATTTTTCCTTTTTAATTATTAATAGAGAACAATCTCTTTACCTTTATCTAAAAGAAAAATATTATATTGCAGGCCTGCCCAAGAATGCAAATGAAAAGCAATGTAACTTTAACTACAAGGTCACATTAGGTTGAAAATGAACCTCACCAAAAATGTCTAAAAATATAAAATAGAAAAACATTAGTCTAGATAAGGATGGTATTCCAACATTTAGTTGTTCTTGTTCCTAGAATTAATAAATTCGGACTGTGAGAACTCACCAGTTTCCTATATGTCGAGTTTGACTCCAGCAACCTAAGTCAAAGATGGAAATATGTATTAACACATAATGTAATTTATTATTGAACATATAGGGCTTAATGCTAATTAAAAAAGCAGTCAAATAAGGGATGTGCAGTGACTGGTATAAAAACGATAAATATTCTGGCTATTTGTAGCAGCCTGATTGTTGTCTTTAAGTATCTCAACATTTATTAAACTTATTTATTTTAGTATTGTTTGCTATATTTTCTTGAAACAAAATAGTAGTGTGTGGTATCATACCATCTTATCACTCAATGTATAAAAGTCAAGTTATTCTTAAAATGTTGAACTAGATAAATTCTCATAGATGATATTGAAGAGCAACAAAAGTGTGTCCCACTTCCATGCATAATTTTTCTTTTATATAATCCAAAAAGATGACTACAATTAGAAAAAAAAAACTGTGCAAGCAGAGCATCTTCATAAATTGTATCTAATATACAAATAAGTAGAATATAGTACTAGCGTCTAAAAAATAATGTCTTGTTGTTACCACACTTTACAGTTAAAGTCCCAAAATGCCAAAAAGCAGGATATACATCCTTTCACCCAGAGTAATGAAAAGGAAATTTAGCCTAAAACTATTCTTGCATATAAAACTAGTGACAATACTAGTGTTGATGAGGTCAAAATTAATTGAAAAAATTAAGTATAATCTGTCGAAAATTCTACTCTCATATTATGTATGCAAAATCATGATGTGTCTACAAATTCACATGTGTGTAAAGTCAATCTTAAAGCTATTTGTTTATGGGAAAAGCAAAAGCTTAATTTATATTTTAAGAAAATTCTCTTTTATGCATGCCTTTGCAAAGAAAATATAAAAAACAATTCATGATCCCTATAGATAACAATAAGTCTAAAATTTTAAACCAACTTTGGTTCACTATCATAATCAATAAAAAAAATGACAGTAGTTTACCCCTTCTTCTGAGTGCATCATAGTTTACCTTCCAATAGGAATGTTTTAGCATTATGAAACCTCAAAATTTCCCCTTATGATGTACATTAATATTCATATATAATAATAACTAGCAATTGCACCTTGGTGTGCAATGGGTACGCCGAAAACAAGATTATTGGCCAAAATAATAAATATTAGAAATAGAAGAATATTTGTAAAAAAAAGAACTGATAAAGTGACATATTGTAAATCATTTTTTTTTAATAGGTTGAACAAGTTTAATAATTCATCATACAGAGATAATTCATTTATGACCAATAGAATGTCATTGAAATGAAGGATATGAAGATTCATATATTAGAATTTGTACTATATATAAATCTGAAAAAGGATATATGGTTAATGCTGCTTCAAACAAGTATGTAGAATATGTACAATATCATAACAAACACTATGGAATTGACCACACGGTTTACATTATCTTTGTTTGAATATAAGAATTTGAAATGTTCTTGGAACCTCTCAACCCAATACAAAATCAACATGTATAGACAAGATCCTAATTTTTTTTGCATATCTTTCCCATTAGGGTTTGCTTCAATTGATTTTTGATCCTTGTAAGAGGATACATAATTGCATAGTTGATTTCTAACTATAAAGAAGAATAGTTGTCAAAACAATAATTGATAAAGTGACATAATGCAAAATAAACCTCTAAATTAGGAATATAATCAATAGTCTCATGTTATATTACAATGGGTAGGGAGAGAGAGAGAGAGAGAGAGAGAGAAAAGATAGAAAGAGGTGGAGGGAGAGATGAAGACAAAAGAGACGAGGATATCAAGATCCATTACAAATAGTCTCATGTTATATTTGTAATAGGTAGAGAGAGAGAGGGGGGGGTGGGAAGAATGAGAGAGAGGGGGAAAGAATGAGATAGAGAATGAGGGGCGAGGAGAGAGACAGAGACAGAGAGACATGGAGACAGAGAGAGACAGAGAGATAAAAAGAGGGAGAAGGAGAAAAATGGATGGATAGAGAGATTGGTCTATTAATTGCATACATTAGTTCAATACATGAGGTCAATTGGTACAAATTTTAGTAAATGATGTTTGTGCACAAAGGTCTCAATAAAGAAGTATAGGTCCAAATCAACTATACATTCACTTAGAAAGATCAAATCATAACTAGTAAAACCTTAAAAAATAGAAAGATCATGCTATGTTTGTGATAGGGAAAGATGGAGAAAGATAGGGATACAAAGAGGGAGAGATAGATGGTGGATAAGATAGGGATATAGATGGACATGGGTATAGAGATATAGATAGAAAATAAAGTAGGGATGGAGATGGAGAAGGGGTTGTGTGTGTGTGTGTGTGTGTGTGTGTGTGTGTGTGTGTGAGAGAGAGAGAGAGAATATGGAGAGATAGATATAGAGAGGCAACAAGATTTAGATATAAAGGTGTAGGAAGAGGGAGAGAGATGGGTGGATATAGAGGGATACATTCCAAGAGAGAGAGAGAGAGAGAGAGAGAGATTGTGAGACTGAGTGATATAGATTTAAGAAATTATAGAGAGGGAAAGATGGGATGGATAGAGTGATTGACAGTAAGACAAAGGGAGAGAAGGGTAAAGCTAAAAGCCTAGTAGTGTCATTAATTCATTGGGGTTTTGCCAATCCATCTAAAGAATATCTTAAAATTAGAATGAAGGGTACTATTCACATATTTATAATACTAATCTAGTTCATGAAATTTTAAGTAGGTTTTTTTTGAATGAATCGTCATAATTTTATTTTAAGACTAACTAAACATATAATTAGCTTTCAAACAAGTAAACACGCTTTTGATTAGTCCTCTAAAACTCTTTCATTTATAGTCACCATCTCCATTACATATATATTTGTAATCACAATCTACTATGTTGAATATTAAATAAAGAAATGTCTTAAATCTAAGAAATCATCAAACGATTTTTTTTATACAACTAAACACACTTTGTTAGGTGGTCTTAAATTTTGAGTGTGAAATCCTATTTGATTGGGATTTTTCTAATGTGAGTAGGTCATGCCTATACCTAATTTTATTTTTTGGTTTTCAAACTTGTTGATTAATGTTCAACTAATTTTTGTTCATTTTCTCCACAAATCTTTTCAAAAAACGAATTACCTATATATAATACAATATATAATTATTAATATATAATATAAATTAAATTATATATGATATCATTATATACAACAATTTATTTTAACAATAAAAACTGCTGAATACAAATATAAATTATTATAATTAATAATATAAATTAAATTATATATGATATAATTATATTATTATTAAATATTATATTCTGCAATAAAAACTATTGAATACAAATATAAATTATTATAATTAATAAAGATTATATTTTTATATTGAACAAATTAAGCAAACATGCAAATATAATTAATACATAATCTAAAAGTTAAATTATTATTTACCATAATGTCCATCTCACTGCCATAAAATTTGAAGGATGCTGGAAAATGTGCTACTAGTCCAGTACCACGGAACTTAACGGAGCATGCATGGAATTTTTTTTGTGATAATGCTCTGAACGGTGGACGGTGGACGGTGGAAAAGCGAACTGAATAGGTACGGGTTAATAAAGAAAGAAATACGGAAAGCTACGTGTGGATTAAATTCCATGTAAGCCGCTAACAAATGCGCATCGATACAAGACAAACCAAACCGCATTTACTGCTTGAATTAAAAAATATTCGAAAACATGATACGGCAGGGAAGGAAAAGGGCCAAAAAACGATGAACGGTGATGAGTCCTTTCACGCAGCGGCACCATACGCAGATGACGAAATAGGGAAAAAAAACAATCAACGGCGGAAACCTTTCCAATGGTCTTGCATTCGTTTTGGCTAACTTTCAGCCATAGATTTTAAAATCAAGTTGTTCATCTCATAAAAGGAACGCCTTCAGCGTAAAAATCCATTTCTCTTGATGCGTATATAAGGTTATTGGTGCTCTTTCTTCCACTTTCATTTCATGCTTAAAATGCTCCTTGTCCTCCAACATGTGGATTGGTTAGCATCCAACAATCTTCCTTCAATTCATGTATTCCAATGTATTGGACTTAGAGAAGACCAGAGACATTATAAAAGCGTCAATGATACTTTTTAAATGCTGACAATGTGGGAACTTGAAAATCAGAATCATGTACCAAGGATGAGCCGATTGGATTATCCAATTCCCCATTAGAGTCCATGGATTTTATTCCTATACATATAAGCTTCCACAATATCTGAGTGACCGAGAGGTTCAGATTGAGTATTGCAGAAAATTAATAGTACCAATTAGAGTCCATGGATTTTATTCCTATACATATAAGCTTCCACAATATCTGAGTGACCGAGAGGTTCAGATTGAGTATTGCAGAAAATTAATAGTACCAAATTTAATTTGCTGAGGCAGCGCAAGCTAGGACTGCAATGTTTGATTTAGATTGGTCAATAAAGGCATGCACTGGCCCTAATGCAAAATCAAGGACATGGAAATTTCCAATTTTAAATTCAAGTTCCACCATAAAAGCAGAAACTATAATTCAAAAGGTGTCATGTTTTAGATGCTTAGAGCCTTGGAATATGGTCGTACATTGAAGATATTAAGCAGATTGTGCAAATGTCTTTAAGGCTCAAAGTCAGACGATATATTTCACTTTAGAGCCTTAAAGATATTGTTGACTCAGGAGAGGATATTTTGTCACATAACTTTCTTCAAGAGAAGTTGAATAAAAAACCTTTATGTGCAATTGATCTATTAGAGAATGTATAGAAGATTGGATGAACAAGGTAGTCATGGAAGGAACATAAGGTTGCCGAGAATGGAAATTGATATAGAAAATTACAAGTACACCAAAGGGAAAAATTTCAAATCCTTATGACCAAATTAGAGTATTATAGAGAAGAGGAAAGCTGCAGGAACACAAGTGCCAACTAGAGCAAATGGTAGTGGTCAGGATGAAGACGAAAGATTCAAAAGGCTTATTGTCAAGAAAGTGAAACTCTCAAGGTCAAAAGGTGAAATTGGTAACAAAGAATATTGTGAAACCTCCTCCACAAATATATCTTAGTACTATTCTTCCTCTAGTTTCTCATGTTCTTGAACCTATATATCCTCTTATTCCTTCCAATTCTTTTGTTCCCCAATTTGGTTCTATCTAACAAAAAGATAAATCTTTACCTTATGCACCTTCACATGATCCTAATCCCTCTTACCAATCTCTATTTGTTCCACCTATTCTACTTGTGGAAGAAAAATCTGGAATAGTTGAACATTTTGAAAGACTGGTTAGGGATGCTCCAAAGTGAGTGAAGACATCTTTGGCAAGGAAAAGATAGGTGTGACAATGAAACCCCTAGGTGTTATCTCTTCTAACATTGAGGAGGAAGTTAGATAGGTGAAGAGACGAATCATATATAAAAAGGAAAGAGAGCCAAATTTTTGCAAAGGCAGCTATTCTAGTCCACCTATAGACAAGAAAGTTTAGGAAGTGCAAGCTCCTAATTTTCAGATTACACAAAGCAGTTTACAATCTACAAAGAGATTTTGGTCAATTTGCCGTCTTGGGATTTTAAATCATGATTTCCATCATCACCAAATCCTACAACAGCAGTTTTCAGAATGTCAACAGTCAAGGCATTGATGATTTGATTTTGAAACAAGGAGTTCCAAGAGTATGCCATTGAACCAAACACTATCCTAGTGAATGAATTTCAGTTTGTTCATGACAAATTGAGGGCACATCAACATCCTCGATCTGAATATTGGTGGGAAGGTTTAAGAGGGTAGCAAATTTGGTAAAAGGTTAAGAGAGTGGATTGGTTCAAGCAACCTCTTTCCTTATTTGAATTTAGTGTTTAGAGTCAGTGATAGAGTGTGCATGGCACTATGATCTGAGAACAAGGGAAATCAAGATGTGTGCAAGCCAGATGCATATTCTTTCAAGGAAACCTAGGTTTGCAACCATTTGAGGATACACAAGTGATTGATCTTGAGGTCTTTGAAAAAAAGTCGACTAACAACTTAGAGGATTGCCAACAAGAGTTAGGAAAGAAATGGCTATTGGAGCCATAAAGACCAAAATGTACACAAACTGTTGTTTCAAAATAACTTCAAGGAAGAGCTTGGCATGATGCTTACATTGTTGAATTGGGTAAGAGGTTAGCCAGAGGAACAAATATTCAAAAATTGGGCGTTCTACATTATTAGCATCATATGTGAAGGAAATACCTTCATTGATTGAAGGCAAGTCATTAGTTGGCCAGTTTTTTCCAGGTGAAAAGCTTCCATGTGGTATCTTATTTAGAACAGCCCTTGGTATAAGCAAAGGAATTCCCAAGGCTGAATTAGATATGGGAGGAAAGAATACTTTACAAGAAATATCCACAATCGAATTTAGAAAAGGCCTGAAACACTGTAAGAGGGTTTATGAAGCTTTTTAACATTGACAGTGAGGTACCTGAAAATTAGAATAATGTTCAAATTTCATAATAGGCTAGGGCTATTATATCAAAATAGGCCGATTGGTTTATGGTCCATAGCAACAAAAGTAGTTTGTGGAAAAAATCAGCAAACCAAAAGTATAAGATGTTTTGAAAAAAAGGAGAAAAACTTGGAGTCAAAAAAATAATGATATAATTACATATATTTATTTATAATATAATATAATAATTATAATATTATATTTAATTATTATATTATAATATGACAATTATTATCGTTTTATTGTCTGCCAAATGACTTAATTATAACTAGCATATGTATCTTAAATAATAGAAAATTTAAAAATAATAATACAGAAAAATTAAATTGTTCACCTAAAAAGTTAAAATAATAATAGTTTTGAAATTTATGGTCCATAGCAACAAAAGTAGCTTGTGGAAAAAATCAGCAAACCAAAAGTATAAGATGTTTTGAAAAAATGGAGGGAAACTTGGATTTGAAAAAATAATGATATAATTACATATATTTATTTATAATATAATATAATAATTATAATATTTAATTATTATATTATCATATATAATAATTATAAGATTTAATTATTATATTATCATATATAATAATTATAAGATTTAATTATTATATTATCATATATAATAATTATAAGATTTAATTATTACATTATTATATGATAATTATTATATTTTTATTATGTCTGCCAAATGACTTAATTATAGCTAGCATATGTAACTTAAATAATAGAAAATTTAAAAATAATATAATACATAAAAAATTAATTTGTCCACCTAAAAAGTTAAAATAATAATAGTTTTGAAATTTATTATTTAAATTCAAATATCAAGTTATTTTAATTAAAAAATTAAAAGTAATTTATTACAATATACAAATTAATTGGAAGACCATAAATAAATTAAAAAATTGATATGTTTTACATTATAGAAGTTTTAAAAACACATCAATAATTTGAAAAATTAAAAATTAAACATGAAAATAAAAAATGAACGCAAAATAGTTTTTTGCGAAGAAATTTGAGGATGGCGTCGTGCGTGTGGGAGAATGCAGGTTGTCGAGCTAGGGCATCGATGCCCTAGCTCGTGGGCGGCAGTGATTGCAGGTGCGTCAGGGGAGGATTGTGCAGGGCGGGGAGCGACCGAGGGTGTGGGGGGTGGAGCGGTGGTCTGCGGGAGGGGTGTTTGTTGTGCGCGGTTGGGGTTCAAGATTTTCTGCAAGCCGATGGTTTCCAGTGGAGCAGGGGGCTACGGTTGGCTCTACCTCTCGATGGTGTTTGGGAGGGGTGGGGTATTGGGTGCCATGCCTTCTAGTGTGCCCCTTTGGGGTGTGGGTTCCTTATTTTTTTTGAGATCCAATGTCGAGTATTGATGGTGAGGCCTCGAAGGCACCTCCCGCCATGGATTTTCGTGCTGCAGTGGGTGCAAAATCCCCATCCCAAAGTATGAAGACTTTTAATAATAATCTTTTTTCCTCAGATTCGGGGTCTGGTAGTGCTGGTAGCTCTCGCATTATGAAGATTAATGGTTGTTTGGAGAGATGCAGTGAGAGGCTGAGGCTGGTTATTCCTCCAGAGATGATAGCTGAAGACGTTGAATACTTTTCAAAACACTCGCTATATTGCAAGTTTTTGGGAATGAGGGTTTCTTTGCATTTTTTGGAAAACTGGGCGCAGAGGACTTGGGCACCAGAAGGAGAAATGGAGATTATACTGCTGGCAAACAACTACTTCATGGTTACTTTCAACTGCATGGAGGATCGCAATAGGGTTTTTGAAGGAGGTTCGTATTTTTACAACTAGGTGGGGTTATTCATCAAACCTTGGCATGCGGGGTTTAACCCTTCGGAGGAGCTCCCGAATAGGGTTCCAGTGTGGGTTCGTTTATCACGTTTTCCAGTGGAATGTTGCCAGGAGGATGTGCTACGGATGCTTGTCGCACTGCTTGGGAACCCAATGGGATCTTCAACACAAACCTTGGGGAGAAAGGTAATGACCTTTGCGCATATCTGTGTTGAAATTGATCTTAGTAAACCTTTGCCAAATGCTATAGATATGCGTGCGAGCTCTTATTCTTGGGTTCAACAGTTAGATTATGAGACTTTACCATTTCGGTGTCGTTTGTGTCATGAGTATGGTCATTTACAACGCAAGTGCCCTAGATATAAACCAGTGGTGCGCCAACCTCAGCAGCTGGCCCATAGCCTGGATGGGGCTGATAAAGGAAAAGCTGCTATGTCAGTCAAGGTAGTGGGTGCTGATGGTTGTCTCAGTTAAGACAAAGAACAGGAATCGAGGACAAAAGAGGTCCTTACAGGAGAGACAGGAGGAGAATACCATTAACAGATTCGAGGCCTTGGATGACCTTAGCCAACAGGAAGTGAATTCGAGGTTAATCCCTTTGGATCAAGGTGCATCAGGGGGGGTTCCGAAAAGAGTGATTGAGGACTTTACCCAGGCTCCGCAAGTGGTTGGAAGCCAGCAAATGGAGATGGATCAGCCAGTAGGGGTCCAGTTGGGACTCACTTCTGGTTCGAAGGTGAATTTGGTTTGGGGGGAGGGTTCTCCGACAACTCTGAAATTGGAACCGGCTGGGGTTAAAAGTAATAAGACCTCCGTTCACCTGGGTCTGCATCAGAAAGATATTAAGAAAAGTGCTTCGGAGAAGAACTCAAAGGTTGGCAGAAAGAAGGATTTGGATAAGATCAAATTGATGGGGGAGAATTTGGTTGAGTAAGGGTTAGTAAAGACTCTGGATTCTCACTTTTCCAATCCTTGAAAATGATTGTTCTTTCATGGAATGTGAGGGGCTTGAACTGTGGCCCTAGACAAAAAGTTGTTCAGTAATTGATTAGGAATCATTCACCTGATGTCCTGTTCTTGCAAGAAACTAAACTTTCGGTGGAGAGTATGATGGGTGTGGTGCCGAAGCTCTGGGGGCGAGGCGAGTGTCAGTCTATTGGGGCAGCTGTTTCCTCTAGAGGGGTGGCTTGCTTATGGAACCCCTTGAGGATTCATCCTATTTGGTCGGTTGCTTCCAGATGTTCTTTGTCTCGGGTTGCCTCTAGTCTTGAGACTGGGGAATATATCTTGTTTACGAACATTTATGCCCCCACTGATCTTCAGGGGAACCATAATTTATGGTCTCACATTTCCTTTATGCGAGGGCTATTCCCTTATCATTCCTGGATTATAGCGGGAGATTTCAATGCCATTTTGGAGCTGTGTGAGAAGAAGGGTGGTGTTATGCGTTTGGAACCTTCTTCTTTCCTTCTCCGGGATAGTATATCTTCATTGCATCTTATTGACATTAAGCCTGGTAATGGTCTGTTCACTTGGAACAATAGGAGGGTAGGGGAGTATTGGATTGCAGAGAGGTTGGACCGCTTTCTGGTTTCTAGTTTTTGGGTTGGTGGGGGGTGGTCCACATGTTCTTAGATTCTTGACTGGAGAGGATCAGACCACTGGCCCATAAAGTTGGTGTCTTCTTCTGCTTGGGTCGCTCACACTCCTTCATTCAAATTCCAGCTTATGTGGCTGCGGGATCCTTCTTTGCAGGATCATGTGGCGGGGTGGTGGAGGAAAGGGGGGCCAACTTTTGGCACTACCATGTACACTTTTGCCAAACAGCTGCAATTTGTTAAGGCTCAGCTTAAACGATGGAATCGCTAGTGTTTCAGGAATATTTTTCAAGCTAAGAAAGTTGCTCAAATTAAGTTGAATGACATTACCAGGATTATAAGAGAGTAGGATTTGTCTGAAGCCTTGCTTATGGAGGAAGACAGGGCTGTCAAGGATTTAGAGGAATGGGAGCTTAGGGAGGAAATCTATTGGAAACAGAGAGCTCGTATTGATTGGCTTCAAGCAAGGGACAAGAATACTGCGTTCTTCTTCAATTCAATGAAAGCAAGAAGACATGGTAATTCTATTCCTGTGTTGATCAATGACAGAGGGGAGAAGTGTTTATCCTTGCAGGAGATCTCTAGGGAGGCTTTACATTATTTCCGGTCCCTCTTTAGCGAGGATACTTAGGAGGATTCGGAAGAGGAGAATCAGGTTCTTGCTTGTATTCCTTCTCTAGTTACTAGGGAGATGAATGAGCAGCTTATGGGTCCTATTTTGCTAGAGGAACTAGAGAGGATTGTTTTTCTCATGAGGAAAGGAAAAGCCCCTGGTCCGGATGGGTTCCCAGTTGAGTTCTTTCAAGATTTCTAGGATATTATCAAGCTGGATTTATTGGAGGTGGTCCAGGAGTCTCAAAGGAATAAGCAGATGCTTCGGGCTTTGAATGCGACTTTCATCACACTAATCCCCAAGTGTGAGGGGGCTGACCGGTTAGGCCAGTTCCGCCCTATCTCTCTCTGTAATGTGATCTATAAGATCATCTCCAAGTTGATCGCGGAGAGGCTGAAGAATTGGTTGGGGGACGTGTTGTGCATATTGCACACACACCCCGTCAGTTGACAGGGGACCCCCCCCCCTAAATTTTTCTCTGCCTATTAGGAGAAATCAGACCAAGTCTTGTGAAATTCGCCAGAAATTGGCAAAAGGCCTAAAAGGTCCAAAATTGGCAAAACACCTAAAAGGTCCGAAATTGGCAAAAGGCCTAAAAAGTCCGAAATTGGCAAAACACCTAAAAGGTCCAAAATTGGCAAAAGGCCTAAAAGGTCCGAAATTGGCAAAAGGCCTAAAAATCCCAAAGTTTGCAAAAGTGCCCAAAATCCCGAAATTCACCATAAAGGGGTGAAAATGTCAAAGTTTTAAAAACCTTGCAATTGCTCTCAAACCCCCCGAAAATGTGAAAATAAAATAGTAAGGCGTTAACTTAAAGTTTGCGGAAGTGCCATTTAGGCCAAATTTCGAAAATGTCTAAGTATGAACTTTTTAAAAACTTTTCGAATGCCCCTCTTGCCTGAAATTGCCAGGAACAACTAGATTCGCGGAAGGAGTAAAAGCGTTAAAACTTGGGAAATTTTCAAATGACCCTCCAGGCGTTAAATTTTAATATTTGTTAAATTAAATTAATTAATTTTTCAAATTGATTTATTGAAATGAAATTGATCGTTCGCAGGACGTCATTAGAGAACCAGGAGAAAGACCTAAAACGCAAATCGAGAAGGATCGCAATCAAGGCTAGGCGCTGAAGATTGAAAAAGAAAAAAGATATGGGAACGCATTGCAGGAGCGCGAGAGCAACCAAACATTGGGAACCGTGCCACTGAACAAAGATGAAGTCCACCACCGGGACCAAAGACCAAAGAACACTCTGAATGCTGCAAGTTTATGCCTTCTCGAGAAAAAGCACACAACTGGATTTAATTCCAGAAATTCAATTTCTAAAAAGCTGAAATTGTTTTATTGTAAAACTACTTGTAGGCCCCACTCAGATATTTTGAAAGAAAGGGGAAACAAGTCAGTTGTGGACAGTTATGTCCAACTACCAGATAGACTCAAATTGAAGCCAAATAGTGGTAGGTAGTTGAAATTGTGGTTGAATGGATGAGTGAGAATTTAATGGGCATGGGTTAAGGCTGATAGTTTCTAGAAGGCAGATCAGGACCCTTGGATGCAGTCCATCCTAGCCTTCGATTCAATATTGTAAATTCTATAAAAGGCAAAGGCCTTTCTTTTGTAAAGGGTTAGATGGTTAGAGATTTTTGTTAGATAGTCATACAGTTGGTTAGAATTTTGTAGTTAGATTTTAGAAGGTAGAATAGGTTAGATCTTAGTAGTAGCATAGAGATGCTGTAGAAATTGTTGTAATAGGCAGTTGAAATCAATATATAAACATTGATTTCGTGTTTATTGTCTTGTTTTTATCCTGTTTGCATGGTTTCTTTCAAGATTTTAGATAGATCTTTCTGTTTTGGTTGTGCAGGTTTTGATAGATTCAGGCTCATACCATTGAGGATATACTGATTGTGTATCCTTTTGTATAGTTAACCTGAGCCTTCAATTGTGCTTAGTTCAATTGCAGGTGTCCATCTGAGTTGTGCCAGAATTGGGTGCTCAGCCGTGCGTTTGCAGTCTGAAAATCTTCCAAGTCCCCTAGAAGATTGCACTGTTCCTGCAAGGTTGTGAGCTTTGGCCAAGCAGGAATTGGTTATGTTGAACCTGTCTACCCGCATACCCGTGTTGTTAGTTTTAGATCTCCTATCCCTTCCCTTTTGATTTTATTTCGTAGTCTAAGAATCGCAGCAGACCAGCTTGTTGCAAATCGTAAGTCCCCTTGTGCTCCCAACAAATCACATCAACCACTGAGTAATCCCGCAGTCAAGACCTGACAAACGAAACCTTGAGGTTGTCCCCTTTGATCAAACGTAAGAAATAGCCTTAGGGATTTCCTTATCTCAAGAGAAGATAGGACACTCAGCGAGTACATTCTATTCTGTGTTGGCCGTATGGAGTTTGCAACAATGCGACTTTAGACACGTCAACAGGACGTCATCTCTGAGGAGCAGAGTGGGTTTGTGGAAGGTCGTCAAATCCTGGATGGTGTGGTCATTTCTACTGAGGCCATTCATTCTATGGCAGCTTCCAAGGAAAAAGCTATGTTTATTAAGCTGGATATGGATAAGGCTTATGATAGAGTCCGTTGGTCCTTTCTCCGGAAGATCCTTAGGGCCTTTGGCTTTGCTGATGAATGGATTCAATGGGTAATGAGTTGTGTTACGTCAAGCTCCTTCTCTATGTTAATCAATGGAGATCATACAGAGTTGTTTGGGGCTTCTGGGGGTCTTCACCAGGGGGACCCCCTCTCCCCATACTTATTCATTCTTCTAGCTGAGGGTCTGGGGAGGTTGATTAAGCATAATGTGGGTCTGGGTACCATTTAAGGTTGGAATTGGGGAAATGACCTGCACCCTCAATCTCATTTGCAGTTTGTTGATGACACAGCCCTGATGGGAATAGATCGGATTAGAGAAGCCCTGAATTTGCGCAAAGTCTTGGATGCTTATCAGATCGGATTAGAGAAGCCCTGAATCTGCGCAAAGTCTTGGATGCTTATCTTGTCGCTTCAGGCCAGTTGATAAATGAGGATAAATCTTTTATTATCTTCTTCAACACACCTAGAAATATTCCGAGGAGGATTGTTTATATCCTGAGGTTCCAGGTCGGTTCTCTTCCCTTGACTTATCTGGGTATACCTATCTCTACTGTAACCCTCCCAGGGATTCATGGCAAAGTATACTGGACAAATTTCGCATGAAGGTTGAACATTGGACACACAGATGGTTATCCTTTGCTGGGAGGGTTCAACTGATCCAGTCGGTGGTTCAGGCTCTTCCAATCTATCAGTGTATGCTCCAAGTGGCTCCTAAATGGTTCCTGAAGGAATTGGATTCTCTGGCAAGGAAGTTCTTATGGGTAGGCAACTTGTCCTCCTACAAATGGTGTCTTGTCAATTGGGATTTGGTGTGTAGCCCGAAACAGTCGGGTGGGCTCGGCTTAAGGCAGACTGTTTTGTTTGGAGAGGCTTTGGCGGCTAAATTGTACCGGAGGTGGTGTGTTGAACAGGATCAAGGTTGGGCTAGGATTTGGGCCTGCAAATACATGCAGAGGATCCCGAAGGAGGAAATCCCAAGATATCCGCTTGAGGGAAAAGGTTCCTCGATTTGGGGTACTCTCAAGAAAGGGGCTTCTCTTATAAAGGAAGGACTTTTTTGGATATGTAAGAGGGGGGAAGAGGTGCTTTTCTAGCTCGACTCTTGGGATGGGTATCTCCCCATCCTGGATTAGTTTCCCAACCTTGGGAACCTCTACCAAAGGTTCCTGGAAGCTGGATGGTCTAGAGTGAGCGACTTTAAGGCTATTTATAGGTGTGGGCCTTTGGAGTTGGAGCGATGGAAGGCTCCTAATGAATGGCTGATTGCTGGTATGGATGAAGAGTGTGCCACTGTGCGGAGCTGTATGGCATTTTGATAAGTAGACACTACAACTCCCTTAAGGGTAGGGATAGACTTGCTTGGTCCCCGAATCCCAAGGGCATTTTTATGGTTGCTAGTTGTTACTAGGAGTTGTTGTCCCGAAGATTGGAGGGGAGGGAGGTGCTTTGGTGGAAACAGGTGTGGAATAATTCTTCATGGCCGAATGTAATTGTTTTGCTTGGACTTTGGCTTTGAATAGATGTCTTACTTGGGATAACATTTGTAAGAGGGGTTTCCTTGGGCCTTCCATCTGTGTTTTGTGTGGTAATGGGGAGGAGGATTCCTCACACCTGTTCTTCAGGTGCCTGTTCTCGCTGCTAATTTGGCATTATTGGTGGGGGGTGTGGAAGAATCCTTGTGTTCATGCAGATTCTTTGGTGGAGTTTTGGAGTAGTTTGGGCAGGCCCCCTTTCCCGTCCTCTTTTCTTTAGACTGTTTGGCATATTGGGCCCATTTTCATATTGTGGCAGATCTGGCTGGAGAGGAATAGGAGGATCTTTAGGGAGGTCAAATTGTTAGTTCAACAAGTGTGGAATAGAATCATTGGTATGATTCGGGAAACAGTGGAAGCTAAATGTGTGGTGAATTTTCCTCTTGATAGAGGAGAGGCTGATATTGTGAGTAGGTTGGGCCTGTAGGAGATGACACCAGCCTTGGCATGTGTCAAGAGAGGTAGGCATGCTATGAAAAAGGTTTCAAAGGATGGGAAGGTGAATGCCCCCTCAGGAGGAGTCCATCAAGATTAACACCGATGGCTCCTCTAGGGGTAATCCGGGCCCTGCTGGGATTGGCGGAGTTGGTAGGGATAGTAGGGGAGAGGTGGTTTTCTTCTTCTCAGTGCATAAAGGGAGGTAGTCTAATAACTTTATGGAAGGATTAGCAATTTTGTATTCTATGGAGCGGGCCTTGGAGTTGGGATGGCGGAAGGTTATCTACGAATCGGATTCGCAAATTATTGTTAACTTGTTGAGGGAGCAGAAGGTGAGTGGGGTTCAGTGGCAGTTGGCAGGGATTGTTCACCAAATTCTTGAAATTAGTTCTATGATGGAGGAGGTGTCCTTCATCCACATTCCCCGTGAATGGAATAGAGCTGCTGATTGCTTGGCTAAGTGGGCCTCGGAACATGATGATGACTAGAAGGTTGAAGGTTGGGAGCAACTCTCCTCGGATTACTGTCAGGATCTGCATAAGATATTTGTTGAGGATATGGTTAGTTACGAAGCCAACCGATCTTGGGTTGGACTTGAGGTTCCCCCTTGGGGCCTTGAGATTCTGGTTCTCCCTTGGGTTGGGCTTGTGGTTCCCTCATGGGGCTTTGAGACTCTGGTTCTCTTCTGTAATCCTTGATTCTGTTCTTTAATAAAGTTTTTACCCCTTTATTCAAAAAAAAAAATGAATGCAAAATTTCATTTGGTTGAACCAGTTAGTCACAAGAACCATAAATGTACATCCAAAATCACGAGAAGGCATAGGAAATGATAAACAAAAATCTCCAATTGCATAGAAACCCTTAATTAAAATATGCAAGAAATCAATGGTCAAAATAATGAACACAATGGTGGGAGTTTATTATTGTATGCAAATGTTGTTGAGACATGGACCAGCTAGGACTCGAACCTAGGACCTTCCATACGTTGCTAGAGTGCTCTACCACTGAGCTACTGGCCCCTCTTGGACCAGTCCATCGTCAGTCCGGGTGTGGCTTATTTCCAACACCAACACCCCCCCTTAAGCCACACCTCTCGTGTGCTTGGGGCTCCTAGCCTGGACCTGGCTCTGATACCATGTTAAGTTTAGTCAAATTCTGTGATCAATATAGTTTCAATCAAAATTCAGAGTTCTAACTCCGACAATCTAATTCTAATGATTATTGTTTCAGGTATTTCTTATGCAGATCAAGAGGATAGAAGAGATGAAGATATAATCTGAAATTAAATTTATACTGTTGTAGTGTGTGTTGATTTTAAGGTAGTGCTCGTTAACCACAGGCAAACATCAGATCTGTTGCCTTCCCAACCATAGACGATAAGCTCTTATCGTCACCCCCGAGCACGCTACATAAATTTCTCACCATCAATTGATTTGCTTGTACATGAATTCGATCTGCTTGATTATGATCGAACTTGCTGTCTGATCTCAGTTCCATAGAGGGAAGACCACGTCCATATATATCCGTCGAAAGGAGATATCCAAGAGTCGGCTCTCATCAAGGAGGCACGACTTTCATGAAGCATCGCATGCCTTCAAATGAGGGGTGGCAGAATTTAACCAAAAATCAACCCCTTTAAAAAAAATTTGATAAGTCAAACTTGATAATGTAAGTTTAATCATTAAACCTGATAATGCATATGTGACTTAATAAAGATATTAAAGGATTAATATAAGTTGATAGATTCATCAAATGTGTAAGGCCAATAGGCCATTCACACATTTGATCTTGCTGAGTTGGCCTATAGGATTTCTACCGACGCTATATCATCAATAGTGTAAAGGGAAGGATGCACAACACTTATCGATTGCTGTATTGTTTTCCTCCTCACCGTATGAATGTTATATATGTGAATAAGAGGGTACGTAGTGAAGAGATATGTCTTCCCACGTGGGAAGACACATCTCTTCCCTACGTACCATTTATTAACAACACTTAACAAACACTAAGATCATCGTTTGCTTGACTGATCGTAAGGAATGCAATTTACCATGAATCACGTAATCACAACCTTCGTCAACATGAAATGGTGCGATCGGTGGCAAATGCCATAACTCGTATTTGATTTTATTTATCATTTAATGTTAACGTATATACTAATAGTTTATCTATTATTATATATGTTAACATTCAGATTTCATGTAATTAATTTATCATGTATCAGAATTATGAAATTGTACGACCGACGCTACAAGAATTAATACTCCCTCTTAGCTAGGGAGGACACATTTCATGTTTAGAGAAAACATCACAATTCATCTATTGATTGTGAAGGGAAGAGATATCACACCATAGTGATATTCAGAGATATGGTTCAACAATGAATATCAAGTCTCATGATACTCACCATAACTCATAGTTATCAAATAAGGTATGTGCACTGGCATCAAGTCACATGATGCCTACCATACTGATAACGATTCATGGCATGTCCACGAATATTATGTCCATAATATTCACCATGAAGATCTCTATCATAATTATGGTTTATTTAATGATATCAACCAACTGATATCTATCATAATGTCTCAGAGATATATGCTATCATGACATGTCCACAAATATCAAGTCACATGATATCCATCAAGATAGATAAATTGACAATTGTAAAATCGTCACCTTACAATATCAATTTGAAACAAGTGTTCATTATTGAAAAGTCGTCACCCTTCAATAATGTTCACAGGGGGGCCATGAAGTCATGGAGTCACACACATGACAAATAAAAGAGTTTACACATTAAACATCTTAAATATATTAGTATTTCAGAATAAATGAGACTATCTCAAAATTAAATTACATTTTCAACCATACCAAGTTTATCTCTAAAGTGTTCGATCTTGATCCTTGAGAGAGGCTTGGTAAAAATGTCTGCAATCTGATCACTTGTACTAATATAATCCAGTCAAATCACATTCCTTTCCACCATATCTTGAACATAGTGATAAGGAATCTCAATGTGTTTAGACGTGTAATGAAATACTGGATTCATTGAAAGCTTGATGCAACTCTGATTGTTGCAATAGATGACAGTAGGATTTAAGGGCTGACCAAACAGTCCTACAAGCAATTTCTGGAGCCATACTACTTCTCTTGCTCCCATGGAGGCTGCAATGTATTAAGCTTCTGTAGAACTCTGAGCAACTGAAGACTATTTTCTACATATCCATGAGATCATTGCTGATCCTAAACTGAAGCAACATCGTGATGTGCTTTTCCTGTCAACTACGCTTCCAGCCCAATCAGAATCAGTGAATCCATGTAGGTCAAGGTCTACATGTTTATATTTCAGACCAAAACCAATAGTTCCTCAGAGATATCTCAGAATATGCTTTGCAGCAACAAGATGTATTTCCCTAGGTTCACACATGAACTGACTTAGTGTATTAACAACAAAACATATATCAGATCTTGTGTTTACCAAATACATCAGAGATCCAATAATCTTTTTGTAGAGGGTAGGATCTGCAAACTCTGATTCTGCAACTGCTTCCTTTAGCTTGTGCAGATTTGTCTCCATGGGTGTGGTCATGGATCTACAATCCATCATTCCAAATCTCTTGAGTATATCAATGGTGTCTTTTCCTTGATTAAAGATTATACCATCTGCCTGCTGCCAAACTTCCAATCCAAGGAAGTAGTGAAGAGTTCCTAAATCCTTCATATCAAACTTAGAGGCTAATTCTTTCTTACACCGAGAAATACGATTATCCTCTCCTGAGATTAGTAGATCATCAACATAAAGAATAAGAATTAATAATTCACCATTGATTACCTTGTAGTAGAGATTTGGATCTACTTCATACTTGGAAAACCCTAATTCCAAGAGATAGTGATCAATTCTTTCATACCATGCTCTGGGGGCCTGTTTCAGTCCATATAGGGCTTTCTTTAATCTGTAGACATGTGATTCAGCCTTATGAATCACAAAACCTTCAGGTTGCTCCAAATAAACTTCTTCAATCTTACCATTCAGAAAAGCAGTCTTAACATCCATTTGGTGGACTTTCCATCTTTTAGATGTTGCAACAGCCAAAACTGCTTGGACAGAAGTATATCTGGCAACAGGAGCAAATGTCTCTTCATAGTCAATACCTTCTTTCTGTGAGAAACCTCTGGCAACAAACCTTGCTTTGTGCTTCTCAATGCTGCCATCTGCTGCATGTTTGATTTTCAAGAGCCATTTAGAAGATACCACAGATTTGCCTTTAGGCCTAGGCACAATATCCCAGACATCATTTTTTAGAATTGACTGATACTCTTCTGACATAGCATCTTTCCAAACTTGATGCTTGAGAACATCTCCAACACAGGAAGGTTATGCATCAATGGTCTCACTCATCAAGGCAACATAACTGGAAAATGTGTTAGGTCTCTTACTTTCTCTGAAGGTCAAAGTAGTCTCTTCCTAGTTTCAGGATAAGGTTCTTCTAAAGGTAAGTCTTGAACTTCATGCTCAACATTTTCAGGGGTCTCCCTCTGAATCTCAGGGGTGGGATCCTCATCCATGCTTGTAGGAGGATCTTGGTGTTCTAATTCATTAGAGCTTTTGGACCTACTGAATGCTATGTCTTCTTCAAAGATGACATCTCTGCTTAGTTCAATTTGCCTTTGTCCAGGTATGTATACTCTGTAAGCCTTAGAGGTTTCCCTGTACCCAACAAATACCCCTTTCTTTCCAGAAGGTTCTAACTTTGATCTCTTTTCTTTGGGAGCATGAATATCGACTAGATACCCAAAGATCCGGAGAAGACTTATGTCAGGTTTGTTACCAGTAAAGGCTTCTTCAGGGGTTTTATTATCAAGAAGAGAATGAGGCATCTATTTTGAATGTACACAACTGTCCTAGATGCTTCAGCCCAAAATGAGGTTTCTATGTTTTGGTCAAACAACATAGCCCTAGCAGCTTCTACTATAGCCCTATTCTTTCTTTCAGCTACCCCATTTTGTTGTGGGTTGTAAGGTGCAGTTAACTCCCTCTTAATCCCAACATTTACACAATAATCTTTAAACATATTAGAAGTGTATTCCCCCCCATTGTCTGTTCTTAAGGTTATGATTTTCTTACCTGTCATGTTTTCTGCAAGAGCTTTGAATTCCTTAAATTTAGAAAGGATTTCTTCAGACTCTTTGTTCCTCGGAAAATATATCCAGGTCTTCCTAGAATAATCATCTACAAAAATTACTTAATATGAAAATCCCCCTAAGGAGGGTACAGACATGGGTCCACATAAATAAGAATGAATTAATTCTAATACATTTTTGGATTTACTGTTGCTAGAATTGAAAGACCCTTTAGTATTCTTTCCCAAGGCACACCCCTTGCAGGCTCCTTCAGAACTGTGACTTAGCTTGGGTAAGCCAATCACCATCTTCTCTATCTTAGGTAGGGCATGGAAATGAAGGTGCCCATATCTTCTATGCCAAAGTTCATTCGAATCTGGAGTCTCATGAATCAAGGCTTCAGATGGAGTGGTGCAAAGTCTGTAGAGGCTCCCTTGTCTTACTCCAATGGTGTGGGATTTCTTGATGGTGGAGTTCTTTGGCCAAGCAAGTACCTTTCCTTCCATAAAGGTTAATCTGTAACCCTTATCTTCAAGTGCAGAAACTGAAACAAGGTTTCTCTTTATACCAAGTACAAATAGAACTCCAGTCAGCTGTAGGGATATGCCTGACTTTAGGTTGATATTGCAGGTTCCTATTCCCATAGCTGGATAACTTGAGTCATTGCCAATTGTCACTTCTTCATTTGAATTTTCCACAAGTGTATCTAGGTGCTCACGAAATCCAGTGATGTGTCGAGATACTCCATTGTCAATCACCCATGAGTTGGAACTGGAGGCGACTTGACTAGAGAGGGCTGAGTAGAAGATTAGTTTCTCGGAATCACTCCCTTTCTTAACTTCTACCATTGAAGCATGTTGCTTGATCCTATCTGGACACTTCATTGCATAGTGCCCATATCGGTCACATCTGAAACATTGTACTTCAGAAATGTCTCTCTTCTTCTTTGAAGACCCCTTTCCATTTGAGCCTTTGTCCCTCTTTCTCTTAAAGTTCTTCTTTCCTTTCTTGTGGGAATTAGAGTTTAGAACTTGAATGTCCTCATTACCATTGTTTTGTTTTACTCCTCTTGTGACAAGCTGAGATTCCTCTTGAATGCAATCGGTTTTCAATCTATCAAACTTAGGAAATTTAGAACGAGCACTGATTCCTTGAATGAATGATTCCCATGAGGTAGGAAGTCCATTTAGGGCCATCATAGCAAGTTCTTTGTTGTCTACTAGATGTCCAATAGTGGATACTTGATCCCTAAGCTCAGTGATCCTCAAGAAATGGAATGTAACTGTCTCTCCTTTATTCATCTTTATATGGTGTAGTTGATTCTTCAAGGTGAGAGCCCTACTAGTGTTGTTGATTTCATAAATGTCAGCTAGGGCTTTGAACATCTGAAAAGCCGTCTCATATTTAGAAATAACTGGCACAATGTGATCTCTCACTGAATCCACAATTATCTTAAGAGCCTTCTCACTGTCCTTGCTCCACTGAATTTTCTCCGTATCATCAGAGGGTTCAGGAATTTCACTTTTGACATGGGAGTCAATTTTTTTTTTCAAAACAAGCACGATCCTGAATTTCCAAGAAACAAAATTGGATGCTCCATCTAGTCGATCTTCAAACCTAACTCCGGTTGCCATTAGGATTATAGGAATGTGATCTTCTAAGAGCCGGGTGAAAGTCTATATGATCGTTACAGAATTTAATTTGATCTTCCTTAACTTAGCTCCAATACCATGTTAAGACATGGACCAGCTAGGACTCGAACCTAGGACCTTCCATACACTGCTGGAGTGCTCTACCACTGAGCTACTGGCCCCTCTTGGACCAGTCCATCGTCTGTCCGGGTGTGGCTTATTTCCAACACCAACAAATGCAAATGAAAAAATATAATATTATAATGACCACCCAAATAAACTAGACTTTCGATCAATGTTTTTTGTTTTGAAACCCTAGTGACGGAAAAATTTAATATCTTCCTATGGATTGTAGGTGTTTGCTAATATTGAAGTGCAACCTACCTTATAAACCCCAACAATAAGTTTTTCCATAGTTGCTTGTAGATGTAGAATTTTTTGCCATTTTTCACGTGATTTTTTATTGATTTAAATTTCAATACATGCCAAGAACGTGTTGAAAATTGTGGGTCAACAATTTTGGGAAAAAGCATGATTTTTAAGGGGAAAAAATTGGCAAACCTGTCGATTTCTGATTTTTGTGATTAATCACAATTTTATTTGAAATTTTTGCTTCTATGGTTTATGCAATTGCCCATCCTCACCTACATCAAAGCTTGTGGATTTGATATCCTCATAAGTGACCAGGTGTTTCTAATGGAATATTGTAGATAGTTGACAATACTGTATTTCATTTGTGGAGGGTGGTGCAAGCTAGGGGTCAAATTTATGATTCAAACTAGTCCATGCAAGTGTGCATAACACAAAAGCATGGAATGCAAACATTTCTAATTTTAACTTCAAATGTCACAATTAAAGCAAGACCTATAATTCAAAAGGTCTCATGTTCAAGAGGTTTGGAGAAAAGTTTTCCAATGTGTTGAATAGTGAAAATTATTGGCAAAATGTAAAGATGGCTTTGATGATCAAAGAAGGAAGTACAATCATATGACCATGCAACAATGAAATCTTTCACTTGAGAGATTGTACCTTTGGATATTACCAATTTAGAAGAGTATGTTTTGTCATCTTGTTTTGTTCAAACAAGTTTGATTGGAAGCCCTATTACCAATAAATTGGGCTATCAAGGAAACTACTTTAGAGGATTAATGAGCAAGGTAGCCATGGAAAGAACAAAAGTTTTCTTGGAGGAGCTAGTAGAACAAATTATAGGAACATCAAAGGGAAAAAGATCAAAGCCTCTTGGTCAAAATTAGAGCATTCTATAGAAAAAGGATAGCCAAAGGTGCACAAGAGGTGGTAGTGGCATGTATGAAGAATAAAGAAGTTAAAGGCTTCTTGTGAAGCAAGTGAGACTCCTAATGTTGGAAAGTTGAAATTAGTAACAAAAAAGAGTGTGAAACCTCCTCCACAGATACATATTAGTTATGTTCTTCCTCCTCTAATCTTAGTTGTTGCATCTATTCCTCCTTCGATTTGTTTAATTCTTGCACCTATTCCTCCTCTTGTTCCTTCTTGATCTTATATTCCCCAATCTATTTCTATCTAGCCAAATGATCCAAATTCCTCTTCCTCATATCCATTTGTTCCACCTATTTTGCCATTGGAAGAAATATATACCTTAGTTGAGCCTTTTGAGAGACTATTTAGATTGCTTCGGAGTGGGTAAAGATATCATTGGAAAGGAAATAATACGTTTGTAGCTAAAATCCCTTAATTTAGATATTGTCTCTACCATGAACGAGAAGGAGGAAGTCCAAAAGGTGGAAAGATGTACCAAAGTCAAAAAGGACAAGGGGCAGATTGTTGCAAAGATAACCATTCTACCCATACAAATAATTTTTAAGGAGGTGCAAGCCTTTGATTGTTAGATCACGTAAACTAATTTAGGGATTGATAAACAAAGTGAATATGGACATGTTGCAATTCGCAAAAACAAATATCAAGGTAAGGGCAGCAAAAGATGGATAAGAAAAGGTAACCCCTAAAGGCTGAAAATAGAGAGTTGAGGACTTACATCACACATTTGATCAAAGAATGGACCAAGTTGGTGTTTCCTTATAAATTTGAGGAATACAAAGGAAACAATTGAATGGTTTGGTTTCATCTGGCTGAGGCTTTCAACAACGGATTGGTCAGTTCTATCACTCTGACAAGGGTTGAAACTAAGAGATTCTTTGTCCAATTTGCTAAAAGGGTTAGAACAGCTTATCAACAATGGAATTGGAGAGTACTATGATTGTTGACATTTCGTTGTTGGAAATGTTATTCGCCATTTAGAGGACACTAAGTTTTTGGGTGATGATGAGTTAGTTAGGTTGGGAGTCGACTTATCTTGAAACCTTAATTCTATAGATTTTGGGGTTTTTGCTACATTTAACATTAAAACCTCAAATTTACGTTCTTAATCTCCAAACAATCAAATTATCAGTTTCTTTGTTCTCATGCTAAAACAATTGTTAGAAACTTGTGCCATTACTTCTCAACCTAAATGGTCTGCAAAATAGATAGTTATAGGTCAAATATCCTTGGATGAAAACAACCCCTTGAATTAGTACCTTTACATCAGCCTTTAAGAAATTATTCGGCTAGAGGATATCTTGATTGTTTATTTAATAATAAATATCCTTGTTTGTAGTACACTATTAGCAAGCCACAAAACCCTAGTGTCATTGACGAGGAATATCAAAGATCTATACTTAGCATCCATGTTTATTTTTCTCCTAAGAAGTATAGACAATACATGATGTATCTTAGTATTTCTATGTCTGTGAGATATGGAAGGTGGTCCATCAACAATATTCTTGTGGTCAATAAGACTTTTCTAAAGTCAATGTGTACACAAATCCTTACATAGTCTATGTTTGACATGTACAAAATGCATTATAAAGCTTATTTATAGATATTTACCAGAAGCATTAGCTAATTCGTGTCAAAGTTCAAAGGGCAAGGCAAGAAGACATACCTAGACAAGCACTAAAGATCAAGGCTTGTTATAATTGTTAAAAAAAAATTGCAATTTGATTTATTAAGAAAGATTTCCCCTTCAGACAGGGACTAAAAGATATTTTTGTGCTCCCAGTTAGTAAAAAGACACCCAAATAAGTACCCATTGTACATACAGCACAATAATAATTGCTCTATTTTTTTCAAGTTTTCAGTAATTTATCTTCATCTTCCTTGATGAAAAAAGAAATTCACAAACATGTAGATTGGTAAAACTGCTCTCAATAGCCAAACAATATCAGTTTAGGCAGCATGCAAATCCGTTTTGCATCTAGAGGAAGAGAAAATAGAAAAACTAAACTAACTTGTATCAACTTCATCTCCACCCAAATGTACAAACTTGAATTTGAAAACTTTGGAGAAATCTGCAAAGAAACAATTGTGTTACATGTTTTATTTTAGTATAAAGAATGAGATAACCTAAAGCAAAGAAAGATAATTGAATCTATCAACTGAATCTAATGGAACCAAACAAGAAGCTATCAAAAGCCTTTAACTAGTTATGCATCATGGCTTACAATTTAAATGCACATTTTGATGTATTGCAATGAACCATGAACAAATGGTTTACCTATCTATAGGATATGTTTCTCTCAAAAATATAATACAAAATCATACCTAGAAAGTATCCATTCAATTATAAAAAAATTCTCAATCACTATACGACCAGTTTCATTTTTTATTGCTAATGAAATATAGCCGTAAGAACATGCAACTCTATAACAGACTAAGGATCCATAACTTTAAACAAAAATAAAAATAAAAATAGCATAGCATCTGGCCAAAAAGCCCAATTATTTTCAGCTACATACCTTAAAAACTAACATCAAATATGAATTCCAATTACTACTCCATATGATATTATACAGTATCTTAACCAAAAAAAAACATAAAAATCATGATGATAACATTTGCACAAATATTAATTCAAAAAAATCACATTCACATTCTTTTCAAAGAAATAACCATTAATACACAAGAAATTTTAGTGCTCAATTATGTTTTTGTTAGTACCCATTTTGGTACCCCTGCAAAAGTTCACCTTTAGTCAAGTTTGAAGCCAATAACCAGGTCATTTGTGTCATATAATCAATGTCACTTGGTAAATTCATCAGGATGTGATTCAGTTTTTTAAACTAATAATGCTTGTAGATTGTTCAAAAATGGAACGTGCCAAAGGGAGGTGAAGAAGTCCTTTAATGGATGATAGCTTTAGCATTGAAATAATATGTAGTAGTGGAAACTCGGATCCAAATATAAGATTAATGACTGTCAATAATAGTTCCTTCAAGTGGCAAGTATGGTGAATCTTTGCCAAATGAAGGAATCAAATCAAGTATCACAAGGGTGCCAAACATGGAAAAGATTAGGTGGAAAGTTCACCTGGTGGGTAAAGTTAAGAGCAATAATAGTTAAGGCCACTTTAACAATGGCTCAATTAGCTTGAAATCATCCCTAGGTGGGCAAGTAAAGGAATGGCACCATTGGTTAGTGGCAAAGCCCAAGAACCATGCCTTCAAAGGTAATTACTCAAAACACAATTAGGATGGCATCAAACAAATTAAAATGCAAAGGAAGGAGTATAGAAGATTGTGTACTTGTAATATTAGGAGGAACTAGGGAAAAGTTGTGAGAACAAAACTAGAGCAAGAATAAGTAAAGTGTATTTTTTCAAAGCTAATGCTATTTGATAATGGCCAATTAACTGGCAAAGTTAGGTGAAAATTGCAACCAGTAGATGAGTTAAAAAAAAAAAATTGCAACTATCAACTAGCTTAACTACAACCAAATTGTGACCTAAAATGGGGAAGTATATAATAAAATTGCAACTAGAAAGGAAGGTTTAGAAAACACATGAATTTGGTGCATTTTTTATGGCACAACCAATTATAATCAATGCCAAGAACAGAAAAAATTGAATGTGAGTGCACCAAACCCTAAATCACACCTTTAACATAATGATATAACTCAAGAATTCAACTTATTAAAAGTCAATCATCCAGCAATCTAAATCAGCACCTAAGTTTATGAAATAAAAAAGCTCTAAAAACTGCGGTACTATCCTCTCCTAGTCAACTAGATTAAGAAAGCAAATTATAGCCTATTTTAGAGTATTTTGTAGTGTTTGTTGCCTCTTTCAAAATGTCAAGTCTCCTTTTCACAATTAAACGAGTTAATTGAGGACTTGTAGGCTAAGGATTAAAATAAGAGAATAATATTTTCGTCATTTTATTTTTAGAAGGGGAACTTAAAAATTTATTATAGGGCCTTCGTAATACTTCAAAAGTATTTTTAACACTTCAACATTTACTTAAAAATGTTTTTCAAACACTTGATGTAATTTAAAATATACTTTTAAATATCTAAAGGAAAAAGTAAATTCAAGTAGAGGGCCCAAATGGAAACTATAAAAGAAAGGCATTGCTCAAAGCAAATTAATTGTATTTGTCATTTCACTATTCTTTCCAATTTGGAGTTTGAAGAATTCAAAGATGAAAACCCTTGGTGTGGGAGATCCAAAGGATGAAAACCCTCTTGAATTTCATATTTGAATATGAGGACAAAAGACCTGTTATCCATTAGAGGTAATTCTGTTTGGGGATTACAAATGTGTTGATTTGTTGAAGATTGGTTCAGGATTTGAAGTCATTTTCAGTTGCTATAGTGCTACTACAGTATTGATATAGTGTGAAAGGGTTAGATTTCCTACTTTTGGAGGGATTTTAAATATTGTTGCTATTTGTGAGGATTTTCAGTCATTGATTGGTTTTTTTAGTCATTGTACCAATTCTTCTTCTTGTTATACACATTATATTGACTTTGAGAGTTTCAAGGGCTCAAAGTGTTGTCTCAAATATTTGTTGCTGATATTTGGGGGGTTTCAGAGATTATAGTTGTTGCGGCTAGCTTTTGCAGTTGCACTACATCATTAGCAACAAATTTTTAGCATGTATCATAGAAACGAGACTCGGACTCGACGAAGCGGACTCGACTCGGTACTCGGACTCGGCAAATAAAACTCGGCTGGACTTGGCAAAGTGAAAAACTCAAGAAATTTAAATATTTTTAAAGATTTAAACTTGTTTCATGCACCCTTTATTAAATACACTTTAAAGACACAATAACATCATCAAACAGAAGATAATTTGATTACATACACAAGTATACATTAATCACATAAGCATAGACGCAAATTGTAGCTGAAGGAAATAACAAACATAGATATATAAATATTATCAAATGTATACAATATTACAAAACTCATGGAATAAAAAATCCATGTCATCATATGATCAAATGTTCCATACAAATATCAAAAGTAAAAACAACTACAAGCCTATGGCTCAGAAGAGCCTACATCCCTCCTACGAAGGCGTCTAAGGTAGGTCTTGGATGATTCGGCAGCCATAGCCTCTTCCTGTAACACCATGCCAATCTCACCAACATTAGGTATATGAATATATGTGTCTGCGTCTGGCTCCGTTGTCTCTGCTCCTCTGCCATGGCTACAACCTCAACCTGTCTATCTGCCTGGTCGATCCAATCAATGTCGTCGTCATTAAAGAAATGTTCTATAGCCTCAGTGGTCGACTCGGCTTCAAGATCAACCTCCTCTAAAATGATAGGGGAGATGTCAAACTGTGCACTCTAATTCTGTTTGAGGTGGAGGTTGTAGTGAACAAAGACAAGATCGTTCAACTTCTCCACAGATAATCTATTGAGCCTCTTGGACTGTATGTGCTCAAACATACTCCAATTGCACTCACAACCAAATGCGCTGCATGGTTGGCTCAAAATGCATATGACCAACTTCTAAATATTTAGTGTTTTTGGGCCAAAAAAGTTCCACCAATTATCTAAAATGAGAAAAATAAAAAAAATCAGTCTCACTCTCGACTCTCATTTAACAATATATAATAAAATTAAAATTATGCCTTAGAATGTATTTTTACCTAGCATCATAGTTGTCCTACTTTCTTTGCAGATAGGACAAGAGAAGTTCTCCCCTTGAGCACTAGAAAACAACTGTATCTCTCGCATAATTTCGGTAGTACAACTAGCAGGTGCCATCCACTCTATGACTGAGTATAGACCACTAAGAACCTCCTCATGCGCCTTGAAAGTAGAGCGGAAATGGAATGCCGGATCATTCTACATCTTGCATCAGCCTTTTCCCAATCGCCATAACTCACTTTGAGTTATTTGAGGTTTTATTGCTAGTACACAACCATGTCAATAGGGCTGCACTTGATGTTGTGATGTCATACAGCCCTAGTGCAAACACTGGAGTCATATCAGCACTTATTTTTCTCATTTGTGCACTATGTATAGTTTGATATCAGACTATTCCAGCCACCATACACATTTTCATTGTTGAAATTCAATGATTGGACCATCAAGCAATCAAATCGCTAAATTTGCAAGTAGAATTACATGATTTTGTGTTTGTATTTGTGGTGATCATCAATTGTTTTAGTACTTGGACATTGATATTGGTTGCAAATAGTCCCTTGTTGTTGTTGTAACTTGTCAACAATTGAGGGTTTCTACTATTGCAATATCATTTTTATCTAATTGTGAGATGTATGTAATGGTTTCCAGGTTTGTATTAGTTCTTATAGTTTAGATATGTTGTATACTTGATTATTTTGTATTTGAGAGTTTCAAAAAATCATATTAGATTGGGGAATGTTGGATCGGCTGTCTATGGTTGAATATTATGATCAATAAGGGTTTTCCAAGTAATTGCTGCTATTGTACTGTTAATCAGCATTAATTTCTTGGTGTTTGGCACGCACTTTGGTATTTTTCATCATTTCAACTTGCACACACTACAAAAATTGTTTGCTTCTTAAGGTCATCAAATTAGGGACATTAAAGTGGTATTGAAGCCTTAATATTGTCCATCTATAGGGTTGGATCTAACTTTGAATGTGACATGGTAGGAAATCAAAGAGAAAAATCTATAGAGCTTATTATAGATCATTTTAATAACTTTGAGTAGAAAATGGACAAAAGAATGGAATGATGTTCGAAAGATCACGAGACACTGATGAAAATATAGTTGGACAAATTTGAAGAAGTCGATAGGGAGGGAAAGTAGAAAATAGAAAGAATAGTGAAAATTGAAGCAACAAGACATTGCTATGCAATTAAGATACCGGGTTCTTTTGTTTTAGCCAGGATCCTGGTACAGGTACTATTCAGGTACAGCTTGGGTATGGCTTGGGTTCTTCCAGGGTGCCTAGGTTCTGTGAAGGACCCACAGAGAACTCAGGCACTCAGAAAGAACCCAGGGCCATACCCAAGCATAGTTTCATAAATTAAAATGTTAGTTTCACTCTCACAACTTTGTGACATCATTTTTTATCAGATTATGCCAGCAAGCAAGCAATTAAATATCATTTTAGTTGCATTTGTAAGCTATACATATGAATATGGGTTTAGTAAACTTTATATAAACATTATTGAGATTGATTTCAGTTGCTTTACATTTTGCATATGTCGTAGCTATTGGCTTATGTTCTATGAAATCACTTTCCTTTTGTTGTTAATGTAATGTCCAACCCCCGGTGGAACACTAGAAAACTGTTTTGTAGCAACTTGCTTGTTTATTTTAATTTAAATAAACAATATTCTATTTTTTTCTTTGTGTTATTCAGAGCAAGACAAAAGTTGCAAAATGGTTTGGTTTGTTTTGCAAAGTTTGAGATGATCAACATATACGAGCTTTAGAAATAAACATATAACCTTCTATTATCAGTCCTAAATACTGAAGCACAATAACTTGCAACTTGGGAGGTATCCCAGATTTATTCATACATCTGAAAATACAATTTTTGCTCTATGAAATGAAACTAATCTGTAATATGATTTTACAATTCAGTTTTTGGCATACCCATAAACTGTTCCCTGGGATCTGGATGTGAAGAGACTAGAGTGTAGTTTGCAAGTCTGATTTTGAAGGTGACAGCCATGTAGGTAGAAGATCAGTTTGCTGATTTCAAACTTTTCAGGGGGCAAGAGAATGCACAAAGAGCTGAAGAAATCGAGCAAGTAATTGGTGAGCTTGATAGACTTCGAGAAGAGTTTGATCTTGAGAACTTCACAAGATAAACAAAAGTTGCTTGTGCAGACTCGGATCAGAAAGATGGAAGTGAGCAAGAGGGAAGGGATGGCTTCCAGATTCTTGATAACCGTCTCTTTGAAGTGGGTATCGAGAAAAGTTATGAAAACCCTCTCTTCGTGATGGATGATAAAACATGTGGTGAAGTGATCAAACATGAGACTGAATATGGTTTCCAGTGTATGGATGATGTGATGTCAAACCATGAGGATGTGCCACGTTTTGTGAAGAGTAATCTTCCGAGGCTGCTTATTACTGAATGCATTAGTGGGGTTGAGGAAGACTCCACTTGGGAAGTGTTGAATCAGGATGATTTCAACATCTTTGGCATCAAGGTGTTGTCTAAACACAGTTTAGTAGCCGTCCAAGGTTTCATTGCAGCATCAAGGAGTGAAGATTTCAGACTTGTTACTCATGAAGTAGGGGAGAAGGAAGGACCAAAACGTGGTGATTGCATGCTTGATAACCTATTCCTTGGGTTGAATAATAATGAGGCTCATACTAGTCCATTTGGGAGTTGGATTTGAGGACAATATTTGTTCCATATACCAATGTTGTTGAAGCTTTCATGGTTAGGCTTCAAGGGTTCACTAGAGGAGACATCGACTTCTTAAGTATGCACTTGGTCCTTACTAGCACTCGGGGATGTGTTGAGTTTTCTTTTCAGTATGTTGAAAATCACTTTCAGTTGGGTATCCAAGCTCGAGATCATCAACATGGTCTGATGGAGCTTATTACATATGGAAAGAAGGATCTTTGGAGGGATAAGGAACAAATTTTCAGTCTCGATGGTGTTGTTCCCTTCTTTACCAGCCATTTGATGGTTCCTTTTGCTCATCAACTAGTGGATTGGGAAGAGATTCTAAGAAGAGGATGGTTCTATGTGGAGTTGGAGTTAGTAGAGAGGAAATTTCCAGCCTTGGACATGAGCAGATGTGTTGATTTGGATGACGATTTCCTGTGTTGCAGCAGCTGTTCATCTTCTTGGATGTTGATTTTCCTAAAATCAGATCTCAAGTCAATCATTTCAGACTTGGTGGGTTGTTGATGTACTCTTTTTCAGACTTCACAGTCTCCTGGCAGGACAAGTTTATGGTCTCAGATGAGAGGTATGGCGAGTTGGGGCAATCAATATCTGTCTATGGGAAGTGTTCAAGCTCTAACTAGTGGTTATTCTTATGCCCTCTCTTCTACTTATGATTGGGACAGCGAACCTTTTCTTTCTATGGTCCATCATTCTAAGGTGCTTGGAGTGGGAACTATAAGAGATTTCAGAAGTCTCCATGGTTGTATCAGAATAATTCAATTGAGGCCTAGTAGATTCATGTGGAGTTATGAGAATGAGTTTGTTAAGCTCCTGCAAAGGATTGTTTTCCTCCACTTGGGAAGTGTTGTATCAAGATGACTTCAACATCTTTGGCATCACTGTGTTGTCTAAACACTGTTTAGTAGCCATCCATGGTTTCATTGCAGCAACAAGGAGTGAAGATTTCAGACTTGTTACTCATGAAGTAGGGGAGAAAGGACCAGAACGTGGTGATTGCATGCTTGATAACATATTCCTTGGGTTGAATAATAATGAGGCTCATACTAGTCCATTTTGGGAGTTGGATTTGAGGACAGCATTTGTTCCATATTCCAATGTTGTTGAAGCTTTCATCGTTAGGCTTCAAGGGTTCACTAGAGGAGACATCGACTTATTAAGTATGCACTTGATCCTTACTAGCACTTGGGGATGTGTTGAGTTTTCTTTTCAGTGTGTTGAAAATCACTTTCGGTTGGGTATCCAAGATCGAGATCATCAACATGGTCTGATGGAGCTTATTACATATGGAAAGAAGGATCTTTGGAGGGATAAGGAACAAATTTTCAGTCTTGATGGTGTTGTTCCCTTCTTTACCAACAATTTGATGGTTCCTTTTGCACATCAACTAGTGTATTGGGAAGATATTTTGAGCAAAGGATGGTTCTATGTGGAGTTGGAGTCATTAGAGAGGATATTTCTAGCCTTGGTCATGAGCAGATGTGTTGTTTTGGATGTCGATTTCCTGTGTTGCAACAACTGTTCATCTTCTTGGATGTTGATGCTGATTTTCCTAAAATCAGATCTCAAGTCAATCATTTCAGACTTGGTGGGCTGTTGGTGTACTCTTTTTTAGACTTCACAGTCTCCTGGCAGGATGGGTTCATGGTCTCAGATGAGAGGTATAGCAAGTTGGTGCAATCAGTATCCGTGTATGGGAAGTGTTCAAGCTCTAACCAGTGGTTATCCTTATGCCCTCTCTTCTACTTAAGATTGGGACAACGCACCTTTGCTTTTGATAGTTCATCATTCTGAGGTGCTTGGAGTGGGAACTATAAGAGTTTTAAGAAGTTTGCATGATTGTATGAGAATAATTCAATTGAGGCCTAGTAGATTCATGTGAAGTTATGGGGATGAGTTTGTTGAGCTCTTGCAAAGGATTGTTTTCCTCTTTGTAGGGAGATTTGGAGAAGTCAAATTTACAGTCATGGCTCTGCTTGACACCTTGCGGAGATATGTTGTGGAGTTTGATGGTGAGTTGAGTAGACTTTATTTCTTATTGCCCAGGCTTGTGATAGATAGTGGCATTGTTGATATTGATTACTCAGAGCTTTATCGGCATGAGATGCTGCATGATATTGAGTTCAATCCTTCAAGATTTTTCTATTTGAGTCCTATGGATGGTAACATTATGGAGTTACAAGGGAGGTTAGTGCAGTTTTGGCATGATGTTTTCACTGATGTGATCAAAGTAGCACGACATCGGCATGGTGGGTTCTTCCTGAGACAGACCTGGGACCCTGAGATTGTACTTGCTTTGGTGTGGATCGGTTTAAAATTTTTTGGAGTTGTGGTGGCATTGCTTGAGGTCAAGCAATTTTGGGAAGGGTGGACTATAATGTCCCCTTTTCCCCTCTAGTTTGTTTTGGGGACTTATGGCCAATTCTGAGACCCGTTGGTCAGTCAGAGGCAGAAATGAGGGTTTCATTTTTTCCAAGAGGATGCTTTGGCAGTTTTGGGGGCTTGCATGTTGGAATTTTACAGTTCTGATTCTAGATTCCTTATGGGTTTTCAAAGAGCTTTGTGATGGTGTGACATGCAACTAAATCTGAGGATTTTTCCGAACTTACTATTTTTAGTAAGTGGGGGTGAGGGCAGGTTATTTTTCTGGGTTTTCAGGGAGCCTTGCGATGGTGTGACATGCAAACGAATCCGAAGACTTTACCAGATTTACTATTTTTAGTAACTTGTGATGGCTGCTCAGAATGTGGTTAAAATGCATTTGGATCCTAGAAATGGGACTCGCCCAGACTCGCTCGGACTCGGCGAGTCCGAGTACGAGTCATGCTCAACGAATCCTAGGGGCTCGAACTCGGACTCGTCCGAGTCTGGCGAGTAAAATCGCCAGACTCGCCGAGTTGGTGAGTTTGGCTCAAACTCGCCAAACTCAGTGAGTCTTGAGCCCCAAACTCGGCTACTGCCTAGCTTAAGTAAAATGACAAAAAAAAAACATTTTAAAAGTTTTTTTTAAAATGAATGGTCTCGTTTTTGTTCACTACAACCTCCGCCTGAGAATGAGAAAAATTAGGGTTGCAACATGTCAGCCAATAGAAAAATAACACCCGATGCCTTTATTAAACAATAAGTTTTTTTGGCCTCGCGGGGCAGCACCTTGTATCGCGACAGGGAGCGCGCAAGGGGCGCTGCCCCCAAACCCCCATCGAAAAATATGGGGGGAAACTGCGTCGATAGAAGTAGGGAAAATTTAACCTCCGAGTCTGACACTGATTGGATTGACCTGGTAGATATAGAGGCTGAGACTGTAGCCATGGCAGACGAGGAGCGGAGAGCACGAGCACAGACTGGAGATTCAGAGGCAAATAGTGACATGAATGTTCCTGATGTTGGTGAGCATGGCATGGTGTCATGGGGAGCGGCCATGGCTGTCCAATCATCTAGGACCTACCTTAGACGCCTTCGTAGGGGGTCGGGGCCGGAGGGTGTTGTCGTGCAGGCTCCTCTGAGCCATAGGCTTGTAGTTGTATTGACCTTTGGTATTTGTATGAAACATTTGATGATGATCATTTGATGACATGTATTTTTTATTCCATCAGTTTTGTAATATTGTATACATTTGACAATATTTATATATCTATGTTTGTTATTTTCTTCAACTACAATTTGCGTTTATGCTTATGTGATTGATGTATACTTGTGTATGTAATCAAATGAGCCAATTTTGATGATGTTATTGTGTCTTTAAGGTGTATTCAATAAAGGATGTCTGAAACAAGTTTTAAATCTTTAAAAATCTCTAAATTTCTTGGGTTTTTCACTTTCCCGAGTCCGACGCCGAGTCCCGAGTCCGAGTCCGAGTCCGAGTCCCGTTTCTTTGATTTGGATAGACTTACTAGTTTTAGCAGTATGCTATTTTTAGTAAGTACTATTTTTAGCAATGCTATTTTTGGCGGGTTTCGGTGGTCCAATTCAAAGGCTGTTTCTGGCAGTGCAATTTTTAGTATTTTAGGGCCTTTAGCTCACTTTGGCAGTTGTTCAGCACATGGAAAAAGTAGTTTTTAATATTTTTTTAATGCCCCACCTTGGCCTAGGCGTATGACTTATGTATTTTTGGTTATGACTTAAGGGGACAACTTGAGGTGATAAAGTATTATTTTATATCATAAGGTTTGGGTAATTTATTGTTGAAGGAAAATATTTTATAAAGTGAAATATTAATAAGGCAAGATGGACACCTTATGGAGAAAAAAGTTAATTTTAAAATATATTTCACTTATCTACCTTGGGCGCCACATTACTATTTTATTATCATTTTTGTAAAGTATATTTGCTTCTATGAGAAGGTCGACTTGGAAAAAGGAGAAATGAAATGTAATTTCAAAATAATGTGAAGTGGATGTGCATTTGGGTTTGGTGTTCATTTGGAGGGAATGTGAATTTGAATTTGGAGAAACAAAGTCTATAAAAAAAAGTGTTGGGCTTTTGTTTTTGGTATCCATGAATATTTGCAACGAAGTGCTGCCAGAATTTCGATTGATTGCGTCGAGGAATGCTTACCTCCTAGCCGAATCGTAGCTTCTCGCTTGAAAGATAGCGACTAGTTGAGACTGTGAGACTATTCTTTACTCAGAAGAATAGATGGTGTTCTTTGAGGAGATTATGTTTGATATGTTTCTGATCTTGGTGTGGAGTGTTTGTGTAGCAGGTTGTTGGTTTTTTCAGTGTGGTTGTAGGTGTGATTTATTCATAAATCTCTATGTGGAACTCTGTTGTTTCTAGGTACTGGCTCCTAATCTTTCTCAAGTCTAGGCGACATCTATTGCTGGTTTGCTCGGTTATTCTCACTGATTTGGATTTAATAGAGCAAGTCGAACTTCATGCCCTATCCGTACTATGCTAGAGAGTGCCTTGGGTTGCGTGTTAATTGTTTGCTTAGTGTTTCTTGTTGTTTCTCAGCTCTATCTAGGTCACCTCATGTCTAGGGTTCATTTGATTGTGTTTTGAAGTTATTTGGTTGGGTTATGAGTGAGTTAGGAGTGAATTTGTGGAGTTTAGTGTTGCTGGTCTGAGTTTTCCAGCTTGTTGTTCATGTATATCAGATTTAAGAATTTGGAGTGGTTTTTGGGAGTGTGAGTTCTTTGGTAATGTGGGAAAGGAACTGATTATCATTTGCAGCTGTTAGACTTGTTATCAGCACTTGATGTGTCATTTATATTTACCTTTCTAATGCTGATTAGTAGTACTAACAACAAGTTATATTGTGAATTGCTCTTAATTTCCCACTGAAGAAGTGGAAGAGCTTGGCTTGCCACCTATCTTATTTATTGTACTATTGTCCTCTCGCTGACTAAGCGGTTGAGTAGATTGTTGTTATATTTCAGTCCTCCCACTGAATAAGTGGTAGAGTGATTTGTTTTCAGAATTGTAATGATTGTCCTTCTGCTGAAAAGTGGTTGAGTGATTCTTCTCAATTTTTCTTGCCTGTTGGACAAGCGGAAGGGGCTGGCTTGCCGCCCTGCATTGTATTTCAGTTGGTTATTGGAGCTAACGATCCCCTATTCATCAAATGCGCTCACCTTCCCACATTGGGCTCTTGGTGATTAGAAAGTGGAAGGGATTTCTTTCAGCAGTATTGAGTTTATATTTCCTAACCTTAACAGGTGTTTGTGGTGTTTGGATACTGAAAAAATTGAAAAAAAAAGTAAGGGGATATTTCATTACACCTCTAAAGTTCCAGAAAAGTCAGAAGACAACTAGATATACCATCTAAAGCAACCACAATCATTCTCCACACCTTTGCATGAACTCATAACCAATCCTCTGGCACTGCATTACTCTTGAACACAACTGATCAACCTTCCAGACCAAGTTATCATCAATGACAACAAAAACCCCAATCCTTTAGTATTGCATTACTCTGAAACACAATTGATTAACCTCCCAAACCAATTTATCATCAATGACAACAAGTTTGACATCAAAGACAATACAAATTTATATTTGCAACAGATAGAATACTTAGTATTTTATTTTGTGTTGGCAAGTGTCACAAAATACGCATCAACACAAGTTTGGTATAATTGTTGATTGGTAGACTTGGTATGCCATGATCTATTTTCAAATTTGACATTACCCATGCAGTGGGAGTTCCTGGATATGTGTTCTTCATTGTCAGTTCTGGTACAACGAGCTCGTGATTGCAGTTTATGGGTTGATATGTTATTGGCATGAGTTCTATTGATGCTTTAGAAACCTTTGAGGTATGGATGATTGGATGGATTAGCAGTTGTTGTGGTTGCTTTTTCTAGTCATGTGAGATATTTAGTTGGATGTTAACAATCAGTTGTGGTTGTTGTTCTAACTATTTTTGGAACATTCATGTTTGATCTTGTTTTAGGAGGAACATTTTGAACTTTGGAGTTGTGTTCTAGTAACGGATTTCAAGTTGCATATATTGATGGTTTTGTAAAGATTTTGAGCACAATAGAGTTGTGACAGCATTTTGTAGCCTTTGTTATCATTTGGATTTGATGCTTGTGTCCTTTGGATAGGTGCTTTTTCACTTTGGCTTGTTCCTTTCCTTCCATAGGTGGTATGTTGGAGGATGAGAGGAGTTCTTGCTTGATATGGTGGACATATTATATCATATTGCAGATATCTTGTGTTAAGTTATGGAGATCTGATTTTAATTTCAATCTTCCTTAAAGATGAATTGACAGGCATAGATTAATCACAGCACAAGAGAGGGAATTCAATTTGATTGAATTTTGTGTAAAGCAGACCGATAGATGATGCAATTTAATCTGAATGATGATGGTGCAAATTGATGACAGAAAAATCAGAACTGCTAATGATGCTGGACAATTCAAATATATATGTGGGACTATAAAGTTATATTTCTATCTTTTGCGCTTCTTGTTAACCTTAAATGAAGAGAGAGAGAGAGAGAGAGAGACAGAGAGATCGGACTAATATAAGAGCATGATGTCTAAAGCAATCAACACGATCCTCTTAATCATCACGTCTCCCAACCATCACGTCTCTCTCCATAAAATCGTTTAGACATAACACGTCTAAAGCAAGAAGATAATACGGTTTTAATCATTGAATCGTTTCATATAATCACACATCATAGATTAGTTAGTTAACATAGATTAACAAGGAACTATTTCATACTTAGACATAACATAGAATCGATTAATATATGAATCGATTCATATGTAATATGCCTTACATAGAATCGATTAATATATTAATCGATAAATGTTGATTATTTCAAAGAATCGAATTATATATAATTGATTCAAATACAATGAATATTCATTAGTAAACTAATTCATTAAATGACTCAGTCAGATCAGATTACTGATTGACGCTATCCTTCAACACTCCCTCTTAGCTAGGGAGGTAATCTGCTCAAGATCTGAGTCACAAAGGTATCACCTCACTGTGATAACAAACAACATGGCATATCCATAGACATCACCTCATGTGGTGTCCACCATTATGGCTTATCCACGGATATCACCTCACATGATATCCACCATAGAGATTTCCTTAAGTAATATCCACCATTATGGCTTATTTATAGATATCACTTCACATGATATCCACTATTATGGCATATCTAAAGATATTACTACATGGCATGTCCACGGATTTCACGTCACATGAAATCCACCATGAATATGTCTTTATGTAATATCCACCATTATGGCTTATCCATGGCTATCACGTCTCATGATATCCACCATTATGGAATATCCATAGATATTACTACTAGAGATATAAACCATTATGACATATCCATAGATGTCATTTCCCATGATATCCATCATAATGGTATGATCAATCAATATCGTAAGATCGTCACCTTACGATAATGATCACATGTGTTGATACATGATAGCTTTGGTAAGATACATTGCAACTTCCATGGCTGCTCGAGAGGCAGTATGGCTTAGGAAGTTGCTTGTGGGATTATTCACTGAACCAATGAAACCTACAGTTATTCATTGTGACAACCAGAGTTGCATAAAACTTTCAGTGAATCCAGTGTTTCATGACAGATCCAAGCATATTGAGATTCCTTACCATTATGTGCGAGATATGGTAGACAGGATTGTGATCCAGTTGGAATACATTTGTACAGGAGATCAGACAACAGATATTCTTACCAAACCACTTTCTAGAGTGAAGGTTGAGCACTTCAGAAAAGGTCTTGGTATGACTGAAAGGTAATTTGCTTTGTAATCTGTACTTATATATTAATAAGATGTTTAATGTGTAAACTTCTTTGTTGTGCTATGACTTTTATGGGCTCCACCACTTGTGTACATTTCTAAGAGGTGACGATCTCTCAGATAATGAACACTTGTATGAAGACATTATAAGGTGACGATCTTATAATGATCAAACCAAATATCATGTGTGATTCCTGGTATGTCATGGATGTGCTATGATTATATTGTGGTAAAGACATTTGAAAATGTCAATGCACATACCACAATTTGGATAAAGTGAGGATTTAATTATTCTCATGCATTTATCCTTAGTATTGCTTGCTTTGCAATACTGATATCATGTGCTTAGGTGATATCTTGTCATCACAAGTTAATGTGGTGAACTTCTTGTATCACGTGTTTAGGTGATACTTCATGTCACGTGCTGAGGTGATATGACTTCTTGTATCACGTGTTTATGTGATACTTCATGTCACGTGTTTTAGGTGATATGATCCTTTGGAGAGTGAGATTATAAAAGTACATAAGGAATATTGATCAACATGAGAAATGTGATGCTAGATATGTTGTTTGCCTTTCATCTTCCCGAGCTAAGAGGGAGTGTTGATACATGATAGCTTCGGTACGATAAATGATTGAATGAGAGATAAATGAAGTCTCTCATTCAATCATCTATCTCATCGATAGACTATAATAGACTTCACTTATTATTCCTTTGCTCTATCATCTGATATTACTATTATAATTGCTCTCCTTATATATATGGTGCATTATTGGTTTTACCATACAAACTGATGTTAAATTTACGATCATGCTAGGATCGTATTTCACAATCTGTGTTAATATAAAAACATTGCAATCTAACAATAAACAGTAACCTTGATATCCCGATTGTTATTGGGCTTCATTGTTAATGCCACCGATTAGTTATCGGGCTTCATTGTTACGCATTGACACCGATTAATATCGGCATTAGATTGGTTACGTATTGTAAATGAAATAAAAGGCACGATCAAGTGGCATCTTGATCGGCCATGTCTAATAGACATGTCCGATCAAGGTGTCACTTGATCGTCCCTATTTTTTTATATATACCAATCAATGATAAATGGAGAAGACATTGAAATTATTAATGCTCTATCTCCATCTGCAATACACAGAATATAATTAATCACCAGAACAATTTTATTGTGATAAACATTTACATTGAAATACAACAACATTATATATATATATACCTTGATCATTGAATTGGAATTTGAAAAACATTTACATGGTATCAGAGCCGGGTTGATCAAACCTGTGGCTTTCAAATTTGTGAAAAATTAAAGTCAAGAATATATCTAACATCACATTTCTCCAAATGGCCAGCACTATCAGATTTGAGGATAGGCTCGAAGGAGGTGACAATTTCTCAGCATGGAAGTTGAGAATTAAGATGATTCTAAGAGAGAATAAAGTTGAATCATTTCTAAAAGCTGAATCTAAAGAACCTGAGAACAAACCTGACAAAACGACATGGATCAAAGGCAATGAAAAGGCCATAAAAATCATAGTTGATGGGGTGAGGAATAATACTATGCCTATCATAAAGAAACATGAGACGGCCTACCATATGTTCAAAGCACTTGAAAATGCATTTGAGATATCCAATGCAAGTAGAACCTTGGCCTTAAAAAGAGAAATAAATCATATAAGTTTGATCAAAGGGGAGTCAGTCAATGCCTACTTCATGCGGATATCAGCCCTAAGGGATGAACTAGCAACACTTGGATATGAGATCCAAAGCAAAAAGTTAACACTCATTGCCCTAGATTGGTTTCCTTGTATATGGGAAACGTTCATCCAAGGTATCAGTGCAAGGGCTAAATATCCAAAATTTGAGAGGTTAAGAGCAGATTGTCTTCAAGAAGAGTCAAGGTTAAATAAGAAAGGGATCAAACAAAAGAATATAGATGAAGATCTCCAAGTCCTAAATACGAACTCCAATAAGAAAAGCAAGAAGAAACAATTTAAGAAGAGGAAAGGTTGTCAAGGCAAGAATACCTCCAAGAAGGATCTCTCCCATATTCAATGTTACAGGTGTGACAAATTCGGGCACTATGTTGCTAAATGTCCTAAAAAGGCTGAACAACAAGCTGCATTTGCCAAAGCTGGAAAATCAAAGGGAGAAGATGACTTAGAGAAATATGTACTCTACTCAGCACTTTCAAACCAAGCATCAAACAAAGCTAACTCATGGTTGATCGACAGTGGCTCATCCAGACATATTATAGGGTTTAGAGAAGTGTTAGACTCCATGATAGAGGAGACTGATGAGGAAGTGACAATCGGAAATGACTCTGCACATCCAGTCAGAGGAATTGGAACCTGCACCATCAGACTGAAGTCAAGCTTATCGTTACAGCTTACGGGAGTACTATATGTCCCAGGCATCAAGAGGAATCTAGTCTCCATCTCAGCATTAGAGGATAATGGGTATAGGGTGACCTTCATGCACAACAAAGTATTGGCTTGGCCAAAGAATCCATCCATTAAGAAAGCCAAAACCATTGGTCAAAGACAAAGCTACCTGTATGAGCTGTGCACAGAGACCAGCCTAGCCCTAATCCATGAAGTTGCAAATGCTAATGAAGTTTGGCATAGAAGACTAGGGCACCTGAATTTCAGAGCTTTATCATCTATGGAAAACCTTGTCACAAGTTTACCCAAGTTAAAGCAGTATCATTCAGGGACATGCAAGGGATGTGCCCTAGGTAAAAATACTAAGGGTTCTTTTCAAAATAGTACTAGGAAAACAAGTAATGTTTTAGAATTAGTCCACTCTGATGTATGTGGACCTATGTATGTATCCTCTTTAGGAGGATTTTTGTATTATGTAATATTTGTGGATGACTACTCTAGAAAGACTTGAATCTACTTTCTGAAATGTAAAGAATCAGAAGAGATCCTTAACAGGTTCAAAGAATTTAAATCACTAACAGAAAACTCCTCAGGAAATAAAGTTAAAACCTTAAGAACTGGCAATGGGGGGGAATACACCGTAGATCTGTTTAAGGATTTTTGTTAAAATGTTGGGATTAAGAGGGAGCTTACTATACCTTATAATCCTCAACAAAATGGGGTAGCTGAGAGGAAAAATAGGACAATTGTGGAAGCTACCAAAGCTATGCTCCTTGATCAAAACCTAAATACCAATCTTTGGGCAGAAGCCACTAGCACTGCTGTGTATATACAAAATAGATGTCCTCACTCTCATATTGAAGACAAAACCCCTGAAGAAGTTTTTACTAAAACAAAGCCAGATATCAACCATCTTAGGATATTTGGGTGCCTTGTTTATATTCATGTACCTAAAGAGAAAAGGTCAAAACTAGAGCCTTTTGAAAAAAGGGGAATACTTGTTGGGTATAGTGAAACCTCCAAGGCTTACAGAATCTATATACCTGGTCAAAGGCATGTTGAACTTAGTAGGGATGTAATTTTTGAAGAAGACTTAGCCTTCAAAAAAGCCCAAAGTTCCATGGAACTTGAAGTCAATGTTCTTGCCCCTTGCATAGATAAAGATCCTGCCCTTGAGCTTCAGAGGGAGAATCTTGAGGAAAATGAAGGTGAGATTCAAAACCCACCTAGAGAAAATCTCAAGAAAAGACCACTATGGGCCACCAAAACTGTAGAAGAAGCTCAGAAGTATGCTGCCCCTTCACGAACCTTCAGAGAAAGCAAAAGGCCTAATAAATTCACCAGCTATGTTGCCCTCATGAATGATCTTTCAAAAGTTGAACCTACCAATGTATCAGATGCACTTAAACATCAAGTATGGAAGAATGCCATGTCTGAGGAATATCAGTCCATTATGAAAAATGATCTTTGGGAGATTGTTCCTAGGCTAGCTGGAAAATCTGTGGTTTCCTCCAAATGGCTTTTCAAGATCAAACATGTTGCAGATGGCAGCATTGCGAAACACAAGGCCAGATTTGTAGCCAGAGGGTTCTCACAAAAGGAAGGAATTGATTATGAAGAAACCTTTGCACCTGTAGCCAAATACACCTCAGTAAGAGCAGTCTTAACCATTGCAACAGCAAAGGGATGGAAAGTACATCAGATGGATGTAAAGACAACATTCCTTAATGGAAAGATTGCAGAAGTAGTATATCTAGAGCAACCTGAAGGGTTTGAGAATCACGATGCAGAGTCTCATGTGTGTAGACTCAAGAAAGCTCTTTATGGGCTTAAACAGGCTCCCAAGGTCTGGTATGAAAGAATTGACACTTATCTCACGGGGCTAGGCTTCTCAAAGAATGATGCAGATCCAAATCTCTACTATAAGCAAGACAAAGGTGATATGATGATATTGATTCTATATGTTGATGATTTGCTAATCACAAGAGATCACCTCCTAGATCAGTGCAAGAAAGACCTTGCTAAAGAATTTGACATGAAGGACTTGGGACTCCTTCATTACTTCCTAGGATTGGAAGTATGGCAGAATTATGATGGCATTATACTAAACCAAGGTAAGTATACCTTGGACATTTTGAAGAGATTTGGAATGTTGAACTGCAGACCTATGACTTCTCCGATGGAAACAAACCTTCATAAACTTAAGGAAGCACCAGCAGGATCACAACCCACAGATCCTACTCTATACAGGCAAATGATTGGGTCTTTGATGTATCTGGTAAATACGAGACCAGATATCTGTTATGCAGTTAATGCTTTGAGTCAGTTTATGTGTGATCCAACGAAGATACACCTGGTAGCAGTAAAACATATCAAGAGATACCTACAAGGTACTCTAAAGCTTGGTCTCAAGTATGAGAGAGTTGATCTGAATTTACACGGATTCACAGATTCAGATTGGGCTGGAAGTGTAACTGACAGGAAAAGCACCTCAGGATGCTATTTCAGTTTAGGTTCAGCCATGATATCCTGGATCAACAGAAAGTAGTCATCAATAGCACAGAGTTCCACTGAGGCCGAATACATTGTAGCTTCCATGGCTACTCGAGAGGCAGTATGGCTTAGGAAGTTGCTTGTGGGATTATTCGGTGAACCAATGAAACCTACAGTTATTCATTGTGACAACCAAAGTTGCATAAAACTTTCAGTGAATCCGGTGTTTCATGATAGATCCAAGCATATTGAGATTCCTTGCCATTATGTGTAAGATATGGTAGACAGGAATGTGATCCAATTGGAATACATTTGTATAGGAGATCAGACAATAGATATTCTTACCAAACCACTTTCCAGAGTGAAGGTTGAGCACTTCAGAAAACGTCTTGGTATGATTGAAAGGTAATTTGCTTTGTAATTTATACTTATATATTAATAAGATGTTTAATGTGTAAACTTCTTTGTCGTGCTATGACTTTTATTGGCTCCACCCCCTATGTACCTTTCTAAGAGGTGACGATCTCTCAGATAATGAACACTTGTATGAAGACATTATAAGGTGACAATCTTATAATGATCAAACCAGATATCATGTGTGATTCCTCGTATGTCATGGATATGCCATGATTATATTGTGGTAAAGACATTTGAAAATGTCAGTGCACATACCACAATTTGGATAAAGTGAGGATTTAATTATTCTCATGCATTTATCCTTAGTATTGCTTGCTTTGCAATACTGATATCGCATGCTTAGGTGATATCTTGTCATCACAAGTTAATGTGGTGAACTTCTTGAATCACGTGTTTAGGTGATACTTCATGTCATGTGCTGAGGTGATATGACTTCTTGTATCACGTGTTTATGTGATACTTCATGTCACATATTTTAGGTGATAAGATCCTTTGGAGAGTGAGATTATAAAACTACATAAGAAATATTGATCAGCATGAGAAATGTGATGCTAGATATGTTGTTTGTCATTCATCTTCCCGAGCTAAGAGGGAGTGTTGATACATGATAGCTTTGGTAAGATAAATGATTGAATGAGAGATAAATGAAATCTCTCATTCAATCATCTATCTTATCAATAGACTATAATAGACTTCACTTATTATTCCTTTGCTCTATCATCTGATATTTCTATTATAATTGCTCTCCTTGTATATATGGTGCATTATCGGTTTTACCGATTATAATCATACAAACTGATGTTAAATTTACGATCATGCTAGGATCGTATTTAACGATCTGTGTTAATATATAAACATTGCAATCTAACAATAAATAGTAACCTTGGTATCCCGATTGTTATCGGGCTTCATTGTTAATGCCACCGATTAGTTATCGGGCTTCATTGTTAATGCCACCGATTAGTTATCGGACTTCATTGTTACGCATTGACACCGATTAATATCGGCATTAGATTGGTTACGTATTGTAAATGAGAGAAAAGGCACGATCAAGTGGCATCTTGATCAGCCATGTCTAATAGACATGTCTGATCAAGGTGTCACTTGATCGTCCCTATTTTTTTATATATACCGATCAATGATAAATGGAGAAGACATCGAAATTATTAATGCTCTACCTCCACCTGCAATACACAGAATATAATTAATCACCAGAACAATTATATTGTGATAAACATTTACATTGAAATACAACAACATTATATATATACCTTGATCATTGAATTGGAATTTGAAAAACATTTACAACATGTACAAGTGTTCACTATTGAGAGATCGTCACCTCACAATAATGTTCACAGGGTCTCATCAAGCACTGAACCAATATTGTCATGGAGTCACACACATTATACTAATCATGAACCATATCAGATTAATGAAATTGCATAATAAGAGTTTACACTTTAAATATCTTAGAGAATACATTAGTACTATTAAAACAAATCAATGTTGTTGAGACTCAATCTCAGCTAGGGCTGCATTTTCTACCATACCAAGCTTACCTCGAAAGTATGCAGACTTTATTCTAGAAAGAGGCATGGTGAGGATATCTATAGTTTGTTCATCTGTACTAATATATCTCAACTGAATAGCATTCCTCGTTAAGGAATTTAGATCAGAGATAGAGAATACTGCAATGAATATGTTTTACCTCCGATGTGTATATACATATATAACTCTAACTACTAATCTTCTATGATAATATCGACAGCTTGCTGGTTCGTGAAACTGCCACAGTTATCGGTTTCGGTTCACAACAAGTGTCGATGCCTATAAATAAAAGGATGAAGATTCATGTCCACGTAGGGGCATGACTTCTACGTGGCTTATGCCACGTAGAGTCATGACACTACAGCGACATGACCCTTCATTCAATGTCGTTATATATTACCTGCTTCAATCCGAATGAAGCTATATCCTTAACACTCCCTCTTAGCAAAAGAGGATTGAATTTCATAATTAAGTTTTAAGGAACAACATTCTAGATATACACATTCATTTGACATGATCATTCATGTAGTAACACTTACTAGTGAAATATTTCATATCTCAGAGAGATATGGATTATCTGATATCCAGCACTCTGGGACAGCAACTACTTGAAGTCTTATCAGATTACAACCTTGATTCTAGTGACAATTGTAACATTGTCATTATCACAGGTGAAATAATTTTAGTATCATGATATCCGGCACATTCCGGGACAGCAAATTAATGTAGTCAATCATAATGTGATTGTTATCATAATTTCCAACATATTTCGAAACAATCATTTAATGATAACAATTCAATAACTCATCATAGCAAATTTAGTATCAAGATTTCCGGCACATTCCAGAATAGCAACTTAATGTAGTCAATCTTGATAACAGATCAGGCTATTGTGAAAGTCGTCACCTTACAATAGAGATCTTACACTTGCATCACATGAAAGATCGTCACCTTCCATGACATAACACATACATGCAATATTGCATTCAAGATATTCATGAATATATCAATTACATATGATTAAGATTAATATTAGAAATTTCCATTATAATTTAGTCATACTAAGTTTACCTCTAAAGTACTTCACTTTCAACTTTGCAAGAGGTTTGGTGAATATGTCGGCATTTTGCTCTTCAGTGCTGATGTAGGTCAATTTGATGACATCTCTGTCTACCATATCTCTTATGTAATGGTATGGGATTTCTATATGCTTGGATCGATTATGAAAAACTAGATTTACAGAAAGTTTGATGCAGCTTTGATTATCACAGTGAATCACATTGGGGTTTAGGGGGCTTCCCAAATAGTCCAACTAGCAATTTCCTTAACCAACCTGCCTCACGTGCTCCCATGGAGGCACCCATATATTCGTCTTCAATGGAACTCTGCGCAATTGCTGATTGTTTTCTGCTAAACCAGGATATCATAGCTGATACAAGACTAAAGCAACACCCCGTTGTACTTTTACAATCAATGGAACTTCCTGCCCAATCGGAATCAGAATACCCTTGGAGTTGTATCTCAACATTTTTATACTTCATGCCAAGTCCAATAGTGCCACGCAAGTATCTCAAAATATGCTTAGCAGCCATTAGGTGAATCTTTTTAGGTTCGCACATGAAATGACTTAACACATTGGTAGCGTAACAAATATCAGGGCGAGTGTTTACCAGGAAAATAAGAGATCCAATAATGTGTCTATAGTATGTAGGATTTGTAGGTTCTGAATCTACTGCTTCACTTTTGAGCTTATGAAAATTTGTTTCCATTGGAATGGATAGAGGCTTACAATCTATCATACCAAATCTGATCAGGATATCAGTGGTGTATTTTCCTTGATTTAGGAAAATATAATTCTCTTTTTGCCATACTTCTAGGCCCAGAAAATAGTGCAGTAGACCTAGATCCTTCATATCGAATTCAGCCACAAGATCTTGTTTGCATTTTGCAATGAGGTGATCTTCTCTTGTTATCAACAATTCATCAACATAGAGAACAAGTATTAAGATGTCACCATCCGATATTTTGAAGTATATGTTAGAGTCTGCTTCATTTTTGGAATATCCTAGTTTGGAGAGAGACCTATCTATCCTTGCGTACCATACCCTGGGAGCTTGCTTAAGGCCGTAGAGAGTTTTTTTTAGTCTACACACATAGAGATTTCTATCATGTGTAGCAAAGCCTTCAGGTTGTTCTATATATACTTCTTCCCCAATAACACCATTCAAAAATGCGGTCTTCACGTCCATTTGGTGTATCTTCCACCCTTTGGAAGCTACAATGGCAATGAAGGTTCTTACAGAAGTATATCGGGCAACTAGAGCAAATGTCTCTTCATAATCAATTCCAGCCTTTTGAGAGAACCCCCTAGCAACGAATATGGCTTTGTGTTTTTCAATCATTGCATCTTTCCAAGCTTGACATGTTAAAGCCTCTTCAACATTTGATGGTTCAGATTTTGTAAGTTCGGTCATGAGGGCAACATAGCATGATTGACTTCTTGTTTTCTTATTCTCTTTGAAAATTTCATCGGGTTCCACATTATTTTATTCAATCATCTTTCTTGCCCATAGTGGTCTTTTCTTCTTGTTAGGATTTTCAGCATTCTCGAAATTAGGTGATTGAAGTTCATGATTTTCTATGCTATTCTTCCTCTGATTTTCAATTGTAGGATTTTCATCTTATTCTGCAGTTAGATCATCTTCTGCACTTAGAGATAATTTATAAGCAACATCTTCTTCAAATTTGACATCTCTACTGATTTCAATGGATCTTCGTCCTCGAATATAGACTCTGTATCCTTTAGTGGTTTCACTGTAGCCAACAAATATGCCTTTTTTCCCAGAGGGTTCTAGTTTGGTTCTCTTTTCTTTAGGAACGTGAATATACACGTGGCAACCAAAGATTCTTAGATGGCTTAAATCTGGTTTATTTCCTATAAAGGCTTCTTCAAGTGTTATATTCTCTAGGATTGAATCAAGGCATCTATTTTGAATGTACACAGCTGTATTTGAGGCTTCAGCCCAAAATGAGATATGTAGATTTTGATCATGCATCATGGCTTTAGCAGCTTCAATGATGGTTCTGTTTTTTCTTTCTGCAACTCCATTTTGTTGAGGATTATAAGGTACGGTACACTCCCTCTTAATCCCAACAGAAATGTAGAATTCTTTAAAAATTTTAGAGATATATTCACCCCCATTATCTGATCTTAGAGTCTTTATTTTCTTCCCAGTTTGATTTTCCACTAGGGCCTTAAATTCTTTAAATTTCAATAACACTTCATTTGATTCTTTGAGTTTTATGAAATAAATCCAAGTTTTCCTAGAGTAATCATCAACAAATATCACGTAATACAAGAATCCCCTTAGTGATGGTAATGACATTGGACCACACAAATCAATGTGGACAAGTTCTAGTACAACTTTTGATTTGTGTTCACTTGAGGGAAAGGACCCTTTTGAGTTCTTCCCTAGAGCACATCCTTTACAAGTTCCAACATGATCTGATTTTAGATTGGGTAATCCTGTGGTAATTTTTCCTATAGAAGGTAGGGCACTAAATGGAAGATGTCCTAATCTTCTATGCCAAATTTCATTAGAGTTTGATACTTCATGATTTAGTGCTTCTTTTTGAGTATAACATAATTTGTATAAACTACCATCTCTAGATACTATAGGAATAGCATTCTTTATGTTAGAGTATTTAGGCCAGAGTAGAACTTTATCTTCATGGAAGGTGACACGATATCCTTGATCAGCTAGTCCTGAAATAGAGACCAAATTCCTTTTGATACCTGGTACAAAGAGAACATCTTTCAATTGTAATGTAACTCTTGTTCTTAATTGAATTGAGCAGGTCCCAATTCCTTTCACTGGATAGGTAGAATTGTCTCCTATTGTAACTTCTTCAATTGAGTAACCTTCAAAGGTTTCGAATTGATCTCTAAAACCGGTTATGTGTCGAGATGTTCCACTATCGATTATCCACATATGTTTGTTTGAGTTTAGTTCGCTTGATTAGGCTAAGAAAAATAGAGGATTCTCTACTTCCTTGACTTCAGCTATGGTTGCTTGAGTTTTCTTTCTTTCTGGGCAGAACCTGTGAGTGTGTCCAAATTTATCACACTTGTAGCATTGAATCTTGGAGAAGTCTTTGCTTTTGTGATTATTTCCTCTCTTTTGTTTGAACTTCCTTTTCTTCCCTTTGTTGTTTGTGTTAGCATGTAGTGCTTGAATTTCTCCCCCTTTGTTTGGACCCAATCCTCTTGTGATTAGTCGAGATTCTTCTTGAGTACAATCATTCTTGAGTTGATCGAATTTTGGTAGTGTCAGACGAGCACTAATGCCTTGAATAAAGGATTCCCAACTGGATGGTAATCCCTTAAGTGCTATTAGAGATAGCTCCATATCATCTATATTATTCCCAATAGTTGACAATTGGTCTTTTAATTCTGAAATCCTCATGAAATAGGATGTGATTGTTTCTCCTTTGTTCATGTAGATATGCATTAATTGTTGTTTTAAAGTGAGCAATCTGCTTGCTTTATTTATTTCATATGAGTTTTGAATGGTCTTGAACATATCATAAGCTGAAGTTAGTTTTGAGATGGTTGGAAGAATGTGATCTTTAACAACATCAATTATGATTTTCTTAGGCTTGTTGTTGTGTCTTTTCCAGGTTGTTTTCTCTTGCTCGTCTTTGGGCATCTTAGTATCTTCTTCTATGTATGCATCTAGTTCGAGTTCTTGAAGAATTGCTATTATTCGAATTCTCCATGAGACGAAGTTGGATGCGCCTTCGAGTCTATCCTCCACTCTAACACTGTTCACCATGATTGATTTTCCTTTGATTCTAAGTGCAAGTCTGAATTTTTTTTAGAAAAGAGGTGTCACTATTTTATTATTTCTCTACCAACGTAGCTCTGATACCATGTTAAAATATTTAGATCAGAGATAGAGAATACAATAGTCTAGTAATATGTAGTGAGGATAGACTTTAATAAGATCACTGCAATGAATATGTTTTACCTCCGATGTGTATATACATATATAACTCTAACTACTAATCTTCTATGATAATATTGACAACTTGCTGGTTCGTGAAACTGACACAGTTATTGGTTTCGGTTCATAGCAAGTGTCGATGCCTATAAATAAAAGGATGAAGATTCATGTCCACGTAGGGGCATGACTTCTACGTGGCTTATGCCACGTATAAGCCACGTAGAGTCATGACACTACGGCGACATGACCCTTCATTCAATGTCGTTATATATTACCTGCTTCAATCCAAATGAAGCTATATCCTTAACATTCCTTTCCACCATGTCTCTAACATAATGATAAGGAATCTCCACATGCTTTGTTCTGTCATGAAGCACAGGATTGACAGATTGCTTTATACAACTTTGATTGTCACAATGGATAATTGTAGGTTCTAAGTATTTTCCAAACAATCCTACAAGAAGATTTCTAAGCCACACAGCTTCTCGAGCCCTCATGGATGTTGCAATATACTCGACTTTTGTGGAGCTAAGTGCTACTGAAGACTGCTTCCTATTGAACCAAGAAATCATAGAAGAACCCAGACTAAAACAACAACCAAATGAGCTCTTCCGATCAATGACACATCCTACCCAATCAAAATCAGTATATCCATTTAGTTTCAAGTCCACATCAGTATATTTCAAACCATATCCAATTGTGTCACGCGGGTATCTCAGAATATGTTTTGCTGCAACTAGATGTATTTGTCTTGGTTCACTAAAGAACTGACTTAGTGCACTCACTGCATAACAAATATCTGGTCTAGTGTTGATCAAGTACATTAAGGACCCAATCATTTGCCTGTATAGAGTGGGATCCGCCAAGTCTGAATTAGCTGCACCTTCTCTTAACTTATGCAAATTTGTTTCCATAGGTGTGACCATGGATTTACAATCCATCATTCCAAACCTTTTCAGAATGTCAATGGTGTACTTTCCTTGACTTAGAATGATTCCATCATATTTTTGCCAAACTTCTAAACCAAGGAAATAGTGTAATAAACCTAGATCTTTCATATCAAGTTCAGATGATAACTCTCGCTTACATTTGATAATAAGATGATCTTCTGCAGTAATTAGTAAGTCACCAACATAAAGAATTAGGATTAAAATTTCTCCATTAATTACCTTGAAATATAGGTTTGAATATGCATCATTCTTGGAGAAACCCAAGCCCAAAAGGTAATGGTCAATCCTCTCGTACCAAGCACGTGGAGCCTGTTTAAGACCATACAACGCCTTCTTTAGTTTACAAACATGGGATTCTTTTTCATGTATTACAAAACCACCAGATTGCTCAATGTATACTTCTTCCTCAATTACACCATTGAGAAACGCAGTCTTTACATCCATTTGGTAGATCTTCCACCCTTTTGATGCAACAATAGCAATCATGGTTCTGACAGAAGTATATCGGGCAACAGGGACAAAAGTTTCTTCGTAGTCAATTCCCTCCTTTTGAGAAAATCCTCTAGCTACAAATCTAGCTTTATATTTTTCAATACTACCATCAACAACATGTTTAATTTTGAAGAGCCATTTAGAAGAAACAACTAATTTACCTTCTAGTTTAGGTACAATGTCCCAAACATCATTCTTTAGAATTGATTGGTATTCTTCTGTCATGGTATCTTTCCAAACCTGTAGACTCCTCAACACTAGTGGGTCCTGACTCAATGATTTGACTCATTAATGCAACATAGCTAGAGAATCTGTGAGGTCTTTTACTTTCTCTTAAGGTTCCTTTTGGGGCTGCAAAACCTTCAGCCTCTTGGATCATTTTCCTTGCCCAAAGAGGTCTTTTCCAGTTTACAACAATGTCTCTAAGCCCATCAGTAGGATCCAAGGGTTCATTTGGATTAACATCTTCTACGGGTCATGAGTCTCCCTCTGAATCTCAAGAGTATGGTCTTCTTCCATACTTTGAGGAGGCTCTTGATCTTCAATTTCTATCTCATGGATGTCCTTGGATTTTCTGAATGCAACATCTTCTTCAAAGATTACATCCCTACTTAACTCAATCAATTTTTGTCCTGGAATATAGATTCTATAAGCTTTTGATGTTTCACTGTAGCCTACAAATATTCCCTTCTTGTCTGAAGGTTCTAGTTTTGATCTTTTATCTTTGGGTATGTGTATGTATACTGAGCAACCAAAGATTCTCAAGTGGCTTATATCAGGCTTCACTCCTGTGAATGTTTCTTTGGGTGTTTTGTTTCCCAAAATGCTATGAGGACATCTATTTTGAATATAAACGGCAGTTCTAGAAGCTTCTGCCCAAAAGGAAGTTTGAAGATTTTGATCATGTATCATGGCTTTGGCTGCCTCTACAATGGTTCTATTTTTTCTTTCTGCCACACCATTTTGTTGAGGATTATAGGGAGCACTAAACTCCCTCTTAATCCCAGCACCAGTACAAAAGTTTCGGAAGTTACTAGAGGTATACTCTCCTCCATTATTAAGATCTTAAGGTTTTGATTCTTTTCCCTGACATATTTTCTACTAGGGCTTTGAATTCCTTAAACCTTGATAGTACTTTATATGATTCTTTACTTTTCAAAAAATATATCCAAGTTTTCCTAGAATAATCATCAATGAAAATAACATAGTACAAGAACCCACCCAAAGAAGCTACTAACATTGGGCCACATAAATCTGAATGAATAAGCTCTAAGACATATTTAGATCTACTTTCACTATTATGAAAAGTACCTTTAGTGTTCTTCCCCAAAGCACATCCTTTACAACTTCCTTCATGTTCTTGGTTAAGTTTGGGAAGTCCTGTTACCATCTTTTCCATCGAAGGTAGAGCACGGAATTGAAGATGACCCAATCTTCTATGCCAAATCTCACAAGTGTTTGAAGAATCATGAATTAGTGCTTGAGGAAGAGTGCAAAGTTGATAGAGACATCCATGGCGAACTCCTAAGACTTGAGCCTTTTTGATGCTTGTCTTCTTGGGCCATGCAAGAACTTTGTCATCCATGAATGCAATTCGATATCCTTTGTCTTCCAAGGCTGATAAGGAGACCAAGTTTCGCTTAATTCCTGGTACAAATAATACATCAGTCAATTGTATGGAAATGCCTGAATTTAGTTGTAGAATAGAGGTCCCAACTCCTTTCACTAAATAGCTAGAGTTATCTCCAATGGTTACTTTCTAAATTGAAGTTTTCTCCACCAAGTTATCTAGATGTTCTCTAAATCCGGTGATGTAGCGTGATGCTCCACTATCAATTATCCAAGTGTTGTGATTGGTAACCACGTGACTTGAAAGAGCTGAATAGAAAATGAATCCATCTGAATCTTCTTGAGGAAGAGTTTCGCCAACATGTGCAATGGAAGCTTGAGGCATAGTCCTAGTAGGACATTTCATGGCATAGTGACCATATTGGTTACATCTAAAACATTGGATTTTTGACATATCCTTCCTTCTTTTGGATGTAGAAGCACCATTGGATTCTTTGTCCTTCTTCCTCTTGAAGTGTCCTTTCTTACCCTTCTTCTTTGAGGAATGAGAGGTAAGAACATGAATGTCTTTGTTTATGGTATTTTGGCCAATACCTCTTGTAATCAATCTTGACTCTTCTTGAATGCAATCTTGCTTTAATCGATCAAACTTAGGAAGCTTTGATCTTGCACTTATCCCTTGAATGAATGCCTCCCATGAGGAGGGTAGACCATTTAGTGCCAACATGGTTAACTCTTTGCTCTCTATTGTGTGTCCAATAGTAGAGAGTTGATCTTTTAGTTCAGTGATCCTCATGAAGTATGAGGTGATTGATTCGCCTTTTGTCATCTTGACATGATGGAGTTGTTGCTTTAGAGCAAGAGCTCGACTTGTGTTGTTTATATCATACATGTTCTCTAATGATTTGATCATGCCATAGGCAGTCTCCATCTTGGAGATGATTGGCACTATATGATACTTTACGGAGTCAACAAGCATTTTCATTGCTTTGTTGTTCTGTTTCCTCCATTCAATCTCCTCATCTTTTTCTTCTGGTTTTGGTATGGCTTTCTTCACAAATCCATCTAATTCGTTTTCACTTAAGGCAAGCATGATTCTAAACTTCCAAGAAACAAAATTAGATACTCCTTCGAGTCTGTCTTCAACTCTAATCCCATTCACCATCTTGATGTTGATAGAAGAGGATGATTTTGACGTCGATAGTAGAAAGATAATCTCGCTTTTATAAATCTGATCTGATCTTTTTCTTAGTCCGGCTCCGATACCATGTTAAGTTATGGAGATCAGATTTTAATTTCAATCTGCCTTAAAGATGAACTGACAGACAGATAAATCACAGCACAAGAGAGGGAATTCAATCTGATTGAATTCTGTGTAAAGCAGACTGAAAGATGATGCAATTTAATCCGAATGATGATGGTGCAAACCAATGACAAAAAAATCATAACTGCTAATGATGATGGACAATTCAAATATATATATGTGGGACGTAAAGTTATATTTCTATCTTCTGTGCTTCTTGTTAACCTTAAATGGAGAGAGAGAGAGAGAGAGAGATCGGACTAGTATAAGAGAACGATGTCTAAACCAATCGACACAATCCTCTTAATCATCACATCTCCCAACCATCATGTCTCTCTCCATAAAATTGTTTAGACATAACACGTCTAAAGCAAGAAGATAATACGGTTTTAATCTTTCATGTAATCACACATCATAGATTAGTTAGTTAACATGGATTAACAAGGAACTAATTCATACTTAGACATAACATAGAATCGATTCATATGTAATATGCCTTACATAGAATCGATTAATATATTAATCGATATATGTTGATTATCTCAAAGAATCGAATTATATATAGTTGATTCAAATACAATGAATATTCATTAGTAAACTAATTTGTTAAATGACTCAATCTGATCAGATTACTGATTGACGCTATCCTTCAACATCTTGTTGGAGCAAGAGAGCATGCTAGAGATTCATGTGGCTTTATGTTTCTCTATGCTACCATCTGTAGCATGTTTGATTTTGAATAGCCACATGGATGAGACAACGGATTTCCCTTTTGGCCTAGGAACAATTTCCCACACATCATTGTTGAGGATGGATTTATATTCTTCCGACATGGCATCTTTCCAAACTTGATGTTTAAGAGCTTCTGGTACACTGGAAGGTTCTGATTTAGAGAGATCATTCATTAGGGCTACATAGCTAGTGAATCTTCGGGGCCTCTTACTTTCTCTAAAAGTCCCTGAAGGAGCTGCAAAGTCCCTTGCATCTTCCATTGTCTTGTGAACCCATAGAGGTCTTTTCTTAGAGATTTCTTGGGGAGGAATTTGTTCTTCATTTTCTTCTGAACACTCCCTCTGAACCTCGGGAGTGGAATCCTCTTCTATGTCTGAAGATGGAACATAAATTTCTGACTCAATAGAGTATTTGGCTCTTTTGAAGGCTATGTCTTCTTCAAATATTATATTTCTACTAAGTTCAATATTGCTATGTCCAGACACAAATATTTTGCAGGCTTTAGAGGTTTCACTATATCCAACAAAGATTCCTTTTCTTCCAGAGGGTTCTAGTTTTGTTCTTTTCTCTTTAGGTATATGAAAGTAGACAGGGCATCCAAATATCCTAAAGTGAGTGATATCGGGCTTTATCCCTGTGAAAAATTCTTCAGGAGTTTTGTCTTCAATGTGGGAGTGAAGGCATCTATTTTGTATGTATACAACAGTGTTGGAGGTTTTTGCCCAAAGATGAGTTTCTAAGTTTTGATCAAGAAGCATGGCTTTGGCTGCTTCTACAATGGTTCTATTTTTCCTCTCAGCAACCCCATTTTGTTGGGGGTTGTAAGGGACAGTGAACTCCCTCTTAATCCCATCTTCTTTACAAAATTCCCTAAAAATGTCTGAGGTGTATTCCCTCCCATTATCAGTCCTTAGGGTTTTTATTTTCCTTCCGGAAGAGTTTTCAAAGAGAGATTTGAATTCCTTAAATCTCTTGAGGATCTCTTCAGATTCTTTACGTTTAACTAAGTAGATCCAGGTCTTCCTGGAGAAGACATCAATGAATATTACATAATAAAGGAACCCCCCTAATGACGGTACAGACATTGGCCCACATAGGTCAGAGTGAACTAGTTCTAAAACATTGCTTGTTTTCCTAGAACTATTCTAAAAAGAACTCTTAGTATTTTTGCCTAGGGCACACCCCTTACATGTACCAGAATGGTATTGTTTTAACTTAGGCAAACCAATTACTAATTTTTCCATTGAACATAAAGCACGAAAGTTTAAATGACCTAATCTTCTATGCCAAATTTCATTAGAATCTGCAATCTCATGAAGTAGGGCTAGGTTAGATTCAGTACATACCTCGTACAAATAGCCTTTTCTATGTCCTAGGGTTGTAGCCTTCTTGATGGAAGAGTTTTGTGGCCATAATAGAACTTTACCATTCATGAATGTTATTTTGTACCCATCATCTTCAAGTGCAGATATGGAGATTAAGTTCCTCTTGATGCCAGGAACGAATAGAACTCCGGTGAGTTGAAGAGACATGCCTGTCTTCAACTTAATGGTGCAGGTACCGACGCCTTTCACTGGATGTGCAGAGTCATCACCAATGGTTACTTCTTCATCAGTTTCTTCTAACATGGAATCCAGTAATTCTCTATACCCAGTCATGTGCCTTGAAGACTCACTGTCAATGATCCAGGTGTTAGATTTATTGGATACTTGAATGGAAAGGGCAGAGTAGAATACATGCTTCTCAGAGTCATATTCTTCCCTTTTAACTTTTGCAAATGTAGCTTCTTGTTTGATTCTATCCGGACATCTTGCTGCATAGTGTCCATATTGATCACACCTAAAGCACTGAATGTGAGAGTTGTCTCTCTTAGATGACCTTTTCTCATGTCGGTTCTTTCTCTTCTTGAAATGTTTCTTCTTGTTTTTCTTGTTCAAGTTGGTATTTAGAACATGGAGATCTTTGTCTACATTCTTTTGTTTGATCCCCTTCTTATTTGGCCTTGACTCCTCTTGAAGACAATCTGCTCTTAGCCTATCAAATTTTGGATATTTATCCCTTGCACTAATGCCTTGGACGAATGTTTCCCATGTACTAGGCAACCCATCTAGAGCAATGAGCGTTAGATCTTTGCTCTGGATCTCATATCCAAGCGTTGCTAGTTCATCCCTTAGGGATGATATCCGCATAAAGTATGCATTGATTGATTCTCCTTTGTTCATGCTTATGTGATTTATTTCCCTTTTTAGAGCTAGGGTTCTACTTGCCTTGTTTATCTCAAATGCACTTTCGAGTGCTTTGAACATATGGTAGGCAGTCTCATGTTTTGTTATTATTGGCATAATGTGATTTCTCACTCCATCGACTATGATCTTCGTGGCCTTTTCATTTCCCTCGGTCCATGTTTATTTGTCAGGTTCATTCTTTGGCTCTTTAGATTCAACTCTTACGAATGATTCAACTTTATTTTCTTTTAAAATCATTTTAATTCTGAACTTCCATGCTGAGAAATTTTCGCCTCCTTCAAGTTTGTCCTCAAATCTGATAACATTAGCCATGGAAAATATGATGTTTATATCTTCAATTTGAACTTCTCAAATTTGAATGCCTCAGGTTCGATCAGCATGGCTCTGATACCATGTAAATGTTATTCAAATTTATGTTCAAGTCTGAAGTTGTATAATTTTGTTATTCTTTTACTGATATTTACTGTTGCTTCTTATGTTACAGGTTGTTGAAGATAATATTTAATTTATTTCTATGCCTCTACAACATTTCATATGACATATACTTATAGGCAATGCCCATCGATCAAGGCATGCCTTGACCAGACATGTCTCTTGACATGCCTGCACATGCACCGCTTCATTTAGTGTTTATGGCGATAACTATCGGGTCACGTCATTTAATATAATCAACTGATTAACAATCGGTCACGTCACATAATATAATCAATTGATTAACAATCGGTCACGTCAAATGCTGTTGATATAACAACCGATAACCGATCGGTATAATGCGAGATTAATATGATAACTATTATAGTTATCGTATGATAACATCAATCGATGCTATGATATGATAGCTATGATAGTTATCATAAGTCTGGTCTATTCTTATTACAATCAGAGCATGTGTAATGTGATCATAGCATGATCGATGATGTCAAACTGTGCAATCCAATGTTTTGGATAGTAAATGCATATAAAGATGATTATAACAAGTTTAATCATGAGATCTACCATTTGCAGTTATATCGATAAGGTAGATGATTGAATGAGAGATAAATGAAGTCTCTCATTCAACCATTTATCTTACCGAAGCTACTAAGTTTCAACAATTAGTGTCAAATCATTAGGGAGTGCCTTTGCCATCATTGTCCAAGTTTGGTGAGTTTTGTTCTTCTTTTTCCTAGCTTTTTGTGCAATTTCAGGTTTCAGAGCAATCACTGCAGGTTGAAGATTTTACTCTCAATGCACACTTCCTGAGGCAAAATTTTTGCTTCCTGCTGGACTGGACTAATCTTCGGTCCATCCTCGATCCACATTTCGAGTTCGATTTCTATGTCTTTCCTTCAATTTCGGCTTTTTTCTTCCTGACTGTAGGTGGGAAATTTTCTTTCTATTGCAGGTTAGGAGTTTCCTTTATGTTTTTGTGTTGTAGGGATTTTTTTCTAGCTATTACAAGTGCACTTTAGTTAAAACTTGTAACTTGTAACTTGCTTTTATTTTCACTTTTCCCTTTTTGTCTTTTAAGTTGTTGTAGGAACTTTTTAGACAAATTGCAAGTGAATTTAAAATTACAAGTTTAATGAGAACTTGTAACTTCTCATAAAAGTTCCTACTTTGTGCTTTTAAGTTGTAATAAGGGTTTTATTTCCCTATTACAAGTTTTTTATGTGTTTCTTTTAGTCGTAATAGGGATTTTATTTCCCTATTACAAGTCCTTTATTATTTAAGTTGTGTTTTTAAAACATGTAATGGGGATTTTATTTCCCTATTACAAGTCTTTATGTTTTTAAAACTTGTAATGGGGATTTTATTTCCCTATCACAAGTTGTTTTGTTAGTTCTTTTTGCTCTTCTTTCTTTCAAACCTGAATTTGCACAAATGAAGGAAAAGTATGTTATTTTTAACTTGCAAAAGGGATTTAGAAACCTGATTGCATCTTTTTGAAGGGCATTTTTACTTGTAGTTGAAGGTGAAGAACCCGACCTGCACATATATCTCCAAGATTCCGATTTTTGTGGCTTTCTTGTTTGAATCCAATTTGCTAGGAAGAGGGCATTGAATGATAGAGACGTTGGAGATTATTGCTCCTCCATTTGTTGGACGTTTTTGCCACGTTTTGAATCCCTCATTCAACGTGTTTGCTGGTTCGTTTTGAATCCCTCTTGCAACGTGTTTTGGCTGGGTGTTTTTGCTTCTCCTTTCAAATGTGGAAAGTGAAAGCTCTTTGTGCGTTTTGTTTCTCTCCTCTTCATGCCGTTTTTGGAGGAGGTTGAATCAAAATCCGTTTTTGGCTGGCAAGGGTTTTCAATGTGTCTATTTATAGAACTTTTTGGTTCTTCCCAAGCTCATTATTCTTTGCTAAGGGTTTTATAAATCTGATTACAAGTTGAGTCTTTCCCATTTTCCAAGTTGCCAAGACGAAAAAAGTTCTTCAAAATCCATTCATAATCATCTGCACTTATTATCTTTTGTCATAAGCTTCATTTCCCACCATTTCATCCACTCATTTCACACCTTCATTCATCTTTCCCATTATGAGCCTACTTGCAGTCGGAATTTTAAAACCTCATTGCAAGTTGTGTCTTCACTTGCAGTCAGCCTTCCAGAACCCGAAATTGGTCCAAAATGCACTAAAAAACACTTGAAAATGAGACTTAAAGGTCCAATTACAAGTGCAAACCTGTAGTTACCCATTACACATGAATTTACATGTTTGTTCTCCACAGTTGCAATTCAATGCTCTTATTTTTCCACACATGTAATGCAGTTTCCAAAACCAAAAATTTACTTGTGAACCCATTTTTGCATCAATTTATCCCTTCCCTTGTCAGTCTTGTTTGCACACACGACCTACCAAATCAATGAATTAAGGCATGGGCCTTATTTTGCAAGCAAATTTCAAGATTGGAGAATGATTCAAAGAGAGAACAACAACATGACGGAGCCACACAAGGAGATGAATAAGTGATATGAACGGTTGAGAGCATAGAATGCTTTCAAGGCATAGATAGGATTCTTACTTCAGCCTTGCAAAGAACTTCCCTCCTAAAAAGTCAGTACTACCCCAAGCATGTGAAAGGTTGAAGTTCGCTGGTTAAAGACATAAAGACTATCAAGGGTGCAAGTTCTTGTTCCAGTTCAAGATGTCATTTACCTCGATCACAAATTATCTTGTAGCAGCATGAAGATTTTCAAAACAGAGGATGATGTAGTTAGAGTCATGTCTTCAGACACATAGAATAGTTTTCAATTGTGTATTTGTAATTTTGTTTTGACAAGTTTACTTGTAAAAAAATCAATTTTGTAATTGCAAGTTTATCACTTGCACTTTTGTAATTACAAGTAAGCTGATTACAAGTCAATTTAGAATAGGAATTGTAATTTTGAATAAGTCCTAGTTAGTAGTTGGAATAAGTCATGGTGGTTCAGAAAATTTCTCAAGTTAGTTGGGATCCTCCCACCTTTTTCTCAAGGCTCCTCTCCTATAAATACTTGAGGGGATCTATTGTAATTTTTATCTTTTGGCAATGCAACAAAACTCTGCCAGTTTGTATGTACACTTTAAGACTTTGAGCTTAGTTGTAAATCAAATTGCAATCAATTAAAAGAGGCAAATTGCTTTCAAACTTTGTGTTGATTCAGAGTGTTATGTGACGACATTTTCTAGAGATTGATTGTGAGTTTTGAGGTATTATACAATTGGGATTCAAGCTCAATCTTGCAGACTTTGAGCTGCTTATTGTGTTTGGAAGTTTAGATTGGTTTTAAGATTTGATACTGCAGACTTTGAGCTGATTGTCACGTCTGAAACTATTGTAGGATGCTCAAGCAAAGAGGTAACTTGCAAACTTTGTGCTGCTTTTATTTTCTATGTTTGTGCATAAGAGGTGCATCATGTGGTTAGACTTTGAGCTGCTACATATTGTGCTTAGTTACTAGAAAATCATCTACAAAGGTTGATAGGATAGTAGAAGTGCTGAAGACTTTGAGCTTTCATTTCTATTTTCCTGTCCCGAAGAAGTGACGAAAGTCTTTGTGCTTTCATGGAAACTTTGCTTCCCTTTATGTTCCAAAAATCCTACAAAAAAGTCTCATTTTTGTATTTGCTATTATTTATTTCCAATTGCTATTGCTTTTCTGTGAAGAGAAAAGAGTATAGTTTTTCTTGAAAGAAGGAAAGACTGTTGTCCCACCCATATTAGATTAGTTTAGTTTGTATATAGAGGGAGCCTTCCCTAAATTAGGAGAGTATCATACTCACACACTGTGGCTGAAACCACAATTTTGCACATCCCCCCGGTGTACAAAATTTTCAACCAACAGACAGATCTCAGTAGATTTAAGATTTGAAGTGCATGCCGTGTTTTTCTCCTGATTTGGGCAATTTATTATCCCAGTTCTAAGTAATACCAGTTTGGGAAGGTGTAGTATTTGTTTGGGGTCAATTTGGAGGCCAGGTTTGACAACATGATCATTGGATGTAAAGCAGATTGAAGGATGCGGATTTTTTTGTACAGTTTTCAGCTAGGTGACTTGTGGGTATTGGATATTGAAAGACATCTGCTAAATTTATCTTCAGCTCTCTACAGGCATATCACTTGGTCCACATCAAATATGATGCATTGGGTAATAACCTTGCTTTAGAAAGTGAAATAACCTCCTGCTGGGCATGTGAATGTGACTGAGTTGTGACTAGAAGAAGACCTCTTTGATCCACCGCTTGGGAAAGTGGAAGATCTTCCCGATTTCTAGTGATCTGTGGGAGCTTGAAAGGCAAAAATCAACCCCTCCTGTAGCTTGCCGTTTAATTTTATCAGCAGGATTGGTATTTACAAAATGAAGACATATAGCTTAAGGAATATTGCAGAGATTGCATTGCAGATTAAGCTTGGGCATGGGAAGATTATGTAGTTTGACCACTGTGCAAAATTTTATTGTATTTCCACTATTCTGAGTCAACTGAAAGGTCAGAAGCAAGATATATTTTCATGTATTCCTGAGTTTTAAAATAATACTCAAGCATGACTGTGTACTGATCTTAATAGCAAGAATTAACCTTCAGTTTAGTATTTAAGAATCTGCAAATTTTTATTGTATTTGAATATATACAAGTGAATATAAATTGAAAAGCTGGCACTACTTAAACCTGCAAGTGAACTTAAACACAAACTTGCAAACTATTTAAAAAGAGGTGAAAATTTTGAAGGGGGATTTTATAAAAGTGGTGAAGCTCTTCAAATATTGGCACATCTTCAAACTGCTATGGATGACTACCTAGTGTTGAGCATCTGTTACAAATCTAATTTTCTAATTTTAATTTAAAACTATAGTTTCAGTTTTCAAGCCATATTTTACCTCAAAGGGCATTTATAGCAATTAATTCTATTTTGGTCTGCCTCTATCTGTGACCATGGCTCTCAATCATTTCTACTTGTCCTCTACCTTCTCTAGTTCCAATGTGTCTACCTTAGTTAAAGCACGAAAATACTAACTATCAGACATAATATAAACATTTTTGGGAAACAGGGTATAGTTTAAGATATCTGTTTTGAAGTAGGTATTATTCGTTGACAAGTAAAAGGCTGCAACAGTAAGCAGCTATGGTTTGGATTTCTACTTATAGATATTGGACAGAGACTTGTAGATTAAATATTAACCTTTATTATCACAAAGTTTGGAGAATGAAAATTAAAATCAACTAATTTTTACAAGACTACTAATAGATATTAAGACCAACATTTTTAAGTACAACAATGTGCATCCAGAAATAATTATAATTACATGTGTGAACTGAACAAAACTAAAATCATTTAAGTGCTTCATAACATCTTCAGAAGGAGAAAAGGCACTACAAAAAACCAACAGTAGATGAATAATATAAGGCAATCAACACTGCAAGAGGGAAACATTACCTGATAGAATACTGTCAATAACCTTGAATGTAAATTCATTACTCACATCAAGTGGTTGTTGACAATGAGAAGAAGGCCACAATTGTGGATATCCAATGCCCCTAAAACAGACCAAAATATCCAAAAGATTAATTAAATTATCATATTAGTTTCTTCAATGCGTTCATTTTTAACCATGAATTACCATCATCAAAGTGATATAGGGAAAAGCATCAACACATGCATATCACAGCATCACTTCACAAACATCTTTACGCATAAAATAGTAAAAGATTGACGGTAGAGAATTTTGTATGTTCACTATGTTTCTAAAAATGGATTTGTTGTGAGGTATTCACACATCGCCTCATTGCAAATGGGGACCCCCACTTTTCGCTTTCTAGGTTAGTCGTCTTAGTTTAGTTGTTAGTTGTTGTTGAGTCTTTGCTATTAACCTTTTGTTTGTAGTTGCTCAAGAGCTGATCAAGTCTCCCTCTTAAGAATGAAGTGAGGTTCAACACTCCCTTTGCCCAACCAAAACATAATCCCTCCCACTTCTCCCAGTCCTGTCAGTGGGTGCCCAAACCCGATCACTCCCATTTCCATTTCTCATCATCGTCATCACCATTACACCATTCCATTTCCCTCCATTTCCACCTCCCCTACCACGCTTCACTTCCATTTACCATATCCTCTACTCACCTACCTTTATATACTCCATCTACCCTTCCTTCCACCCATCCCCATATCCTAACCTACTTCACCTACTTCACCTACCTTATATTTCCTAACTCCCATCCCACATCCTTAACCTACCCCTACCACTACCTTTGCCTTTACCCCCATCACCCCTTCCATCTCATTCACCTCCGACCTTCTAACCTATACCTTTATCTACCTAACCCTCTTCCCATCCTAGCATACTCATCCCCTACCCTTCACCTACACTCACACCTATATCCTCTACCCTCCATCTCACACCCCCTTACCCTTCTACTTCCCTTAGCCTACCCTTTCCCTTACCTACCACTCTACCTCCTCCCCCTATCCTATCCTAACCCACCTTCCATTTCCTACCTTTTCCCTTAACTACCACCTCACCCCCCTCTACCCTTTCATTACCCCCTTATACCTCCCATTACATTTTATTCCCCAACCTCCCCTAACTCCATCCACCACCTCTTATACCTCTTAACCCCACGTATCTCCTACTTCTATCATTTATATCCCTTATGTCCCCTTTTCCTCCAACATCCCATTCCCCCTCTTTCTCTACGTAGTGGCATTCCCTTACCACTTCCCCCACATTCCTCTCATCATCTTTTGGGCCCCACACACTAATAAATGGAGAATCAAATAAGATTTTTAAGGACTTTCCTTGCTGGGACCCACCGAGCTTTAGCTTGGGGATTTTAAGTGTTTTTAATTACCATGCCACATATTGCTTGGGCCCCACCAAATCTGAAGTGGAGATTTTAAGAAAGGTTCTTTCAAGGCATAGAGTATTTCATTCTTTTCCCTCTCTACCGTATTACATTACTTGGGCCCACAAACTTGAAAGCTTGAAGTTTTAGAAGTCTTCACATGCCCTGCCACATCATTGCTTGGGCCCCAGCAAATTCTAAGATGGAGAAAAAGTTTCAAGTCATATTTTTTAGTATCCACCTCACCATTATGACACATGCTCAAGCCCCTTTAATCCACGGTAAAATATAAAGGCAAGGTGTGGCAACACAGAAGATAGGGAGCTGGCCTTTGAATAAGAATGTGTCACTTTAAGGAGGATAGAGTAAAAGACCTCTAACATCCAATGCCCCATATAAAGAAGGCATTTCACTTCATTTTCAAAACATCATCCAAGCATCAAGGCACAGTGAAATAGACCGAGAGAATGATCTATCAGAACTGAAAACATCATCTGATCATATAAAATCAGAGCACATAAGAGATGAAGGATAGACAAAGATAATATGTACTTTACGATGTTTGATATCTTTTTGTTTGTCTTGCAGGTAAAAGCAAAGGGGCAGATTTTGAAAGAATTCCATTACATTATCAGACATGGAGCAACAACAGCAAGTTTGGGCAAGATCAGACGTTAATGAGAATTTCCAAATTCTGATTTAATATGGAAAGCTAGGAAGGGGATTTGTTTCACACAAGAAACAAATCTGCATTGAATTAGACTGCTTGATATTTGGGATTTGTTTCACACAAGAAACAAATCCAGCAGTCTAATCCCAAATTGGTGTTTTAGCTTCCATTTGCATGGGCTTATCTCTCTGATCAAGTGATGATTGCCCTTCCCTGCTAAGACAGACCGGTCTTTTGGCTTTATTTACATGCTATGATATCAATTCTTTCATTTCAAATAAGGAGATCACACAAGAAACGTTCGACGACATGAAGGGAGTCACAGGGAATGGCGAAGGAATTCCGAAGGAGAGAGACAATGGTGACATCTGAGGTACATCAATACTTCAAAACTAAGGTCTACACCTTGCACATCTATGATCAAGGCATTCGAAGAGCAGATAGTTTCTAGAAAAATTAATCAAAGTTTGCCTCTCATCGTCATCCCTTTAAGCAAACTAGATAATGTTGAGTATCAAGAGATATCTCTCAACATCCCTTCATGATGATGAATCAAATCAAGTCCACAAAGTGCAAGTTGGAAGTGGAATCCTAGTCATCGTCCCAGTCCCTACCACTCACCAATTAGAAGGGTTCTACATCAGCATGTCGCAATGCATCTGACTCACCGGTGATGGCATAAACTCCAAGGCACCTACTCCTGATATCTATTGATCCACACTTTCTGAATGTAATTTTCTCATCGGCTAAGGAGAGTTTGTTGTAACAAACCCTAATTAGGGTTTCCATTGCAAAATCTTGGCCATTGATGGAGATTCAATCCTCGCCATTCATTGTAAATGAGCTCTCTATAAAAAGCTTAGACTCTTCATTTGTAAAGGTTAATAGCTAATAGCGAATAGTTGGAGAATAGCTAATAGTTAGTAATAGGAGAGAATAGAATAGCAATTAGGATAGAAATTAGATTAGGAGAAGGCAAAGATTGTTGCCAAACCTTGTTGTAGAGAACAATTGATTCCATTGAAGTTATGGTGAATTTGATTCGTTACTTCAACAACTCGCATGGTCTTTGCTTCTCAATTTGCTTTCATGTAATTAGATTGAGTGGAGGAATTTGTTGAATGTATTCATGTGGAATCCACCTAATCCATACCACTAGGCTCTTGTTGCTTGTAAGCGCGCCTTGTGTGGTCAACTGGAATGATATGAGCTTAACTTCGAATTGTTCTACACTCATTGCTTATGCATTAACTTGAATGGTGATCAATGTTTGATGGTATTGATTCGAACATCCTTGAAACATCCTTAGAAGATTGCACTAAGCTTGTATCAAAATTGTTCAAGTTGATGGTGAGACCTCGCTCAGTAGGGTTCCATATAGTCACTCATCTATTTTCTTACATTCTAGGTTCTAGAATAGACTCTCTCAACCCTTTCCTTTTGCCCTTTTTTCAATTCAAGTTAGTTTAGGATCTAAAAGCATCACCATATTGTAACATCAGATGATCTAAGTTCTAGCAAACCGAGCATTCAGGCATTCAAATGTAAGTCCCCTTGTGATTCCAGCATAATCACATCAACCAACGGAGCTTATCCACACTTAGTGACCCTACATTCATGAACCTTGGAGTCTTCTCAAGTGATCCTTAAGCTAATCTTCAACATTTGAGAGATTTTGTTGAAGAGAGGATAAGATACTCTTGGGTATTTTATTCTATGTTTGCATGTGCCTAAAAAACACATCAACAGAATTGGCGCTAGGAGGGCCTAATCGTGATGAATGCCTGAACAATTGATATCTAGATTCTATCAATTTATGTTTGGAGGAGTAATTTTAAGGACTTTTCACCCTTCTCCTGCGCTCAACAAAATTAGAAGGGCCTGACAGCGAATGCGAACTCTTGAATAGGTGAACCCAAGGAAGATTAGTGGAGAATGATCTTCACGCTCAACAGAATTGAAGCACAAGGCACGATTGTGGATACATGAATGAAGTAGTTGATGCTGGAAGTCACCCTTTGGTAGACTTGCGAAGAAAAGAAGCAGTTCACGCAGCTAGAATCAGTTGAGCTTTCAAGTTGAATTTGAGATTTGCAAAATCTCTCTTTATTCCAAAAATCCAAAAAAAGTGAAAAACTAGAAAATCCAAAAAAATTAAAAAATCAAAAAAAAGAAAGATTTCTCGATGGAGCAACAACAGTTTCATGATGAGCAACAAGTTGGTATTCCTTAACTTTGGTGGAGATTGAATATACAGCTTTACCCACGCTGCTTGACTGAGTTTGCAAGGCCAAGGCAATGTCAAATCCATGAGAGAAATGAACATGATGAGATTCATTGCTTGACATACCTATCAAGGATGGAATCAGCAACGTAGGGAAAGGTTTTCTTTTGGGATGTCCCCAAGCTAGAAGCAGAAAAAGGCAATTTCAGTGTACCCAAGAAAAAAGATCCTCTTTCAAGCTTCTTATGGATGATTGAAAGTCAGCTTATCTTGAATGGTGAAATACATTTAGAAGGCATATTGCTACCATTGTGGTGTAGGATTCATAATGCACCCCACTCCGAATTTACTTGCTCATTGTGCGAAATGGCCATCAACCAAGTCAAATACTAGTTTGGAATGCCAACCTTATCCGAAGAAGAGCGTATCGCGAACAAATCCTGGAGTGCATACCTTGCAGCTGAATTTAGAACATATGAACAAGACATTGCTACATCACCAGACAATGGAGAAAGGCAATTACACGTTGATACCACAAGTTCACCTAATGATCAATGTATTGCATTGGATAGCTCACCATACCTTGCACCTGAAGAAGAATTTCATGGAATGCAAGTCAAAGAAACAATTGAGAATGCTCAAGTAGTGACAAGTGGTGATCAATGTTTGATGGTATTGATTCGAATATCCTTGAAACATCCTTAGAAGATTCTACTAAGCTTGTGTCAAATTGTTCAGTTTGATAGTGAGACCTTGCTTAGTAGGATTCCATCTAATCATTCATCCATCTTCTTACATTCTAGGCCTTTGAATAGACTATCTCAACCCTTTCCTTTTGCCATTTTTTCAAACTCGAGCTAGTTTAGGAACAAAAAGCATCACCATATTGCAATGAATTCCAGCAAATCAAGCATTCAGGTATTCAAATGTAAGTCCCCTTGTGATTCCAACATAATCACATCAACCAACGGAGCTTATCCACATGTAGTGACCCTACATTCAAGAGCCTTGGAGTCTTCTCGAGTGATCCTTAAGCTAATCTTCAGCATTTGAGAGATTTTGTTCAAGAATGGATAAGATACTTATGGTATTTTATTCTGTGTTCGCATGTGCCTAAAAACTACATCAACGGGATGACCACACAATAATATCATAAAACTATTCTAGGCTACAGCATTAAATACCAATTAATTAGCAATGCTGAGGATCAATGAGAATAAATGGCTTGTCAATAATTTCAAATATGGCAAACAGAAAAATATCTCGAATTAAACTACAAAAGTTGCAGTAATGTTAATAATTATATCTGATGGAACTACGAAATGGCAACTATGACAAGTCATGCAAAGCTAGAAACCAAGCACGACAGTAATTTGGTCTAGAGCATTTGAGAGGCCTCCCTTGACCTTCTAAAATCTACAAAAGGGTCAATTATAAATGATAAATCCTCTTTCTTGAGGGTTTCCCTTATAAACTTGTGTGAAGTAGACAAAATTCCAGACAAATTTTGATTATTGATGGAATTTAAATTTGTACCTTCTAATCTGTCATGTCCCCCTTTCAAAATTAAAAGATAATATTTTCAGTGGGCTCGATTATTTTATTTTCAAAAAGACCACTTTAATATTATTTAAAAAGTCTCTTTAACACTTTATTTTAAATATAATTAAGAGAGGCTATGGTTGTAATTAAAAAGTATTTTTAAATACTTGGAGAAAACAATCCACATAAATTAAATTAAAATGAATAGAGGACCAAAGGAAAAGCATAAAGGATAAGTCAAGGATCATCATTCATCGTCATTTGATCATCTTCTTCTTGTTCAAATTTTGAGTTTCAAGTATTTAAGGATGAAAACCCTTGGTGTAAAAAATTCCAAAAGACGAAAACCCGTTTGAACTCAATTTGGATTTAGTATCCTTGGGTGTGGAAACAATTTGAGTTAACAAGCCAATTTCAAATAAAATAAATCGTGCAAGAATGTAATATTATTTTGGCTAGATGAAATTGTAATGTCCCCTTCTCAATGATGTGCTTTCAGTGGACCATTGGCCTATTCCAGAGACCTGTAGGCTATGTGGAATGGAGAGTTAGGGTTTCAAACATTGGTGAAGCGAGAACATACTATTTTTCATAAGTTAAGGTTTGGCTATTTGGATGATGTTGTCTTACTGAGCTTTCCATGCTCTGTCCCTAGGTGTGAAGATCATGCTTCTCGGAGGAGTAATTCATGACTTACTATTTTTAGTAAGTGGTAGTATGGAGCATTTCTATTTTTGGCAGTGGACAAGGTCCTGATCCTGCAACAATTCTATGGTCTACTTTACTCCGCTTCATCCTGGTTTTGTTGATGATTGGTATGGGAGTCATAAGTGATTTAATTAAATATTATTTCCTTGTTCTAAGGTTTAATATTTAAATATTTGTATTTACTGATTAAATGTATTGAGGATGACTTAGGGAAAAATAATTATCTGATATCAATGTGTTATTTTCCTAAGTCAATGGCGTAATATTTGGTGGCAATTTGGGATGATAAAACATCTCATGTTTTATATTTTTATGTTGCAAAAACGTCACCAAAGGTAAAGTTCAAACTTTGCCTAGGAAGAAGGAAAGTGGGCGCCATGTTGGGTGGAGACTTACAATAAAATGAAAGGAGTTTGAGTTGAGTTTGGGCGCCATTTGCATTTGAATTTGGGGGAGCATGAAGTTAAAAATATGAGCCTTGGGCTCTCAATTTGACATCTTGACAAATTGCATCGTTATGTTGCCAAATTGGCGTATGAACTTGAAGCTTTGGAGTGTGGCTCCCTAGTATTACCAATTTCGTACTTGAGACATAGTACCTAGCTGAGTGGTGTATTCTTGTGACATTTTCAGTGCGTATTTTCAGTATTTTGGAGTGTGGCGTGATTTCTGGAGTTGCTGGTTTCCTGTAGCTGAAGCAAGTTTTCGATCATACCTCCTTGCCTGAGCGACTGGTCATTCTGGGTACTGGCTCAAACCTTCTTTATGCTATTGGCAATATATCTTGTAAGTTTGCAGCACCATATTTGGAGTTTTAGATTTTATATTGCAAATCAAAATTATCTAGCTAGGCATGGGTTTTGGTGAGTGCATTGGGATGCGTGTAGGGTGTTTTGGGGTGTTTGGTAGCTCTTCTTTGGTTTGTTCTTAGTTTCTGCTTGTCTAGTGTTAGTTTGGGAATGATTGGGGTGAATTGAAGGAGATTTGAGTGACATATGAGCAATTTAGTGAGTTTGTGGGTTGTTGGTTATGCATTTTCCAGCCTGCTATTTTCGGTGTTGAGTTAGTTTGATGATCATTATCTCATGTGTTCAGCAATATACTTCTACTCTCTCTCTCCTCTCTATTGTAAGGTTAGGTAGTAGTACTACTAACCGTTCTGGATTGTATTCTTCATATCCCGCTGAAAAGTGGAAGAAGTTGGCTTGCCGCCTATATCGGATATTTTGTAACTCAATCCTCCCGCTGCATAAGCAGTTGAGTGATATTGGTTGTAATGATCCTCCTGCTGCATAAGCGGTCCAGTTGAGTTTGTTTTGTAATTCAGTCCTCCTGCTGAAATATTGCGGTAGAGTGATTTGTGTTGAAGTACTGTTCTCTTGGCTGGTTTATCGCCAAGTTCCTTGCTTTTCCGCTGGATAAGCGGAAGGGGCCGACTTGCCACCCGTTATTGTATCCAGTAATTCAGCAAATTATCTCTAACGATCCCCTGCTACTGTATGCTCTCACCTTCCCAGTCTAGGCTCTCGATGATCAGAAAGTGTAGGGTTCCTTCCAGTTGTTTGGGTTTCATTATTCTAACCCTAACGGGTGATTAGTGTGATTGTGATATTGCTCTGAAAAAACAAAAAAAAAATAGTGGGAATATTATAGTGTTATCAAAGCTGGTTTTCCTGCCAGCCTATGAGTTTCAGAGTGATCACAGTTCTCCATGAGTGACAGAGACGTCCGTTACTGCAACAGAGAATAAAAGAGACATCAGTTTCAGATTCCTTTAGTGCCGGAAGAAGATACCTTTTCAGAGGTATTGAAAAACATAGGGAAAGAAGTGGATTTTGCAGATTCAGTGGATTCGATGGCAAATAAGGCTACAAAACAGAATGAGGCACCTGATAAGAAAGCTCAGAGACAATTCAATGCCATGATGGATATGATATCTCAATTGCTGGCCAAACCTAACCAAAATGTTGTTGGGACCCCTAATCAACCCAACAATGGACCGGAAGCCAGTACTTCTAATACTCCTATAGGAAATGGAAATGGGAGTAACAATGGGAGCAATAGTGGAGGTTCATCCCCAAGACCTCTACAACCTGTCTTCCTACCAAGAGAAGCACAACAAGCTGAAATTGAGATACCTACAGCTGATGAAATAAGGAACAACTATATGCAGTATGCTTCTCTCCCTAGAGAGATCCGAGATATCCTCACCTTGGATCAGTTCACGAATCAGAAAATTAACCTAGGAAGGAGGAATGACAACAGATTTTTTGCCCCAAGAGATTATCAACAAGCTCTTGGAAGGGTGACTCTAGCACATTTTGATGGAAGCACTAAGAGCACAGCTAGAGCGTGGGTGCAGAAGTTGGACAATTATTTGTCCTTGAGGCCTATGCCTGAAGAAGATGTCATCAAGTTCGCTACTTTGCACTTGGATGGAATGGCCCATGAATGGTGGTACCATGAGTTGGTCACCCTTGGACATAACTTGATCACCACATATGTTGATTTCACCAACAAGCTCATTGAAAGGTTTGATATCAAGGACCCGGAGGTGAAATTTAGAGAACTTGCTCAACTCGAACAACAAGGTTCTTTGGACACTTTCATAAGTGAGTTTCAAAGTCTTTCAGTTATGGTTAGTCAGTTGAAGAACCATTGAAAGGTTGGGTAAAAGCTTTTGACCCGCCCACCTTGGCTGATGCAATCAAGAAGGTACGAAGCATGGAGTTGGCTGCCCCAAAGAACAAATTTCAGTCCAAGCCTTTCCCTTTCTGAAAGGATAAGAAGAAGTTTACAAATCAAACCAAGAAGTTTCCTTCACGAATGGATGATGAGCTCCGTCAAGAGCTCCAGAGGAAGAATCTTTGCTATTGTTGCAGGGAAACATGGGCCCCAGAGCATAAGTGTCATGGGAAGCACAATTTGCATCAAATGAAGTGCTATTCTACGGATGGATCAGATTCTGAAATGTTAGAACAGCAGACTGAAATTGAGGACAGTGAGTATGAAGAGGCTCCTGAAGGTCTTGAAACTGAGTCAGAAGATAGAGGAGTGGTTGTTCAACTCTCAAGCATTCACAAGAATGAGTCCTTTAGAGTTCGAGGTGTGATAGGAGAACATCGTGTCATTGCTCTCATTGATACAAGAGCGACTCATAACTTCATTGATGAGAGAATTGTTGCAAAGAGGGGGCTAGTGGAAGAGGAAGTGGAAGGCTTCAAAGTCATGGTAGCTAATGGCTCCACTATATCTTGCAACCGGATGATTTCCAACAAGTCTCTGAAGTTGGGAAATCATGAAATTAGAGATGACTTTTTTGTGGTTAGCATTCGTGGGACTGATGATGCAGTCCTCGGGATTCAATGGTTGAGATCTCTTGGTGAGATCACATTAAATTTGCAAACCATGGAGCTGAAATTCATGTCTGATGGGAAGGTGGTATTGAGAGGAATGTCAAATGGCGGTCTTAGAGTTGTTTCATTGAAGAGGATGTAGAAGCTGATCCGCCATAACCAAGTGGAGTGGGCAGCCGAGTGTTTGATAATACCGTCAAATCCATTGGAAGACAAGGGCAGTTACTCAGCAGACATTCAAGCATTGATCACAGACAAAAGTAAGATCCTTGGGAAACCATATCTTGGTAGACCTCCTGAGATTATGGTTATGCCCTCCAAACCACTAGAAGAGAATCAGAGTTATCCCGAAGACATTCAGGCCTTGATAACCAAGAGGAGTAAGGTGTTTGAGAATCCACCTCCTGGTAGACCTCCTGAAAGAGGTGCATAACACATCATTGAGCTTGAAGAAGGAGCTAAGCCGGTTATGACTACTACTTATCGGTATCCCAAGAAGTAGAAGGATGAGATTGAGAAAGCAATCCAGGAGCTGCTCGACATGGGTTACATACGGCCAAGCAAAAGCCCATTTGCTTCGGCTATTGTCTTGGTGAAAGAGAAGGATGGGACCATGCGCATGTGTGTGGATTACCGGGCCCTGAATCAGAAAACTATAAAGAATCGGTATCCTATTCTGAGAATTGATGAGCTCATTGATGAGCTACATGGTGCAGTGTTCTTCTCTAAGATTGATCTCAGGTCAGGGTATCATCAGATTAGGATGAGAGCTTCAGATGTGGAGAAGACTACTTTCAGATGCCACTTTGGGCATTTTGAGTTCCTAGTCATGCACTTTGGCTTGACTAATACCCCTGCCACATTCCAGTCATGCATGAACAAAACCTTCCATAAACAGTTGAGGAAGTTCGTGCTCATATTATTTGATGGGATACTCATATTCAGCAAATCTTGGAAGGAGCACTTACAACACTTGGATGAAGTGTTGAGCATACTGGAATCCGAGTCCCTATTTGCAAAGGAGTCCAAAAGTGAATTTGGAATGGACGAATTGCTCTACTTTGGTCACATTATCGGTGCAGGAGGTGTGAAGGTAGACCCTGAAAAGATTAGAGCTATCATTGATTGGCCTCCTCGTGAGAATATAACACACTTAAAGGGATTCTTGGGTCTTTGTGGTTTTTATCGTAGGCTTGTGAAGGGATACTCTCAGTTGGCTGCCCCCCTCATAGATCTTACAAGGAAAGGAATGGTCAGAAAAGGCACAGACAGTGTTTGATCAGTTTAAGGGGATCATGAGCTCCTGCCCTGTTTTGGCTCTACCTGATTTCACCAAGCCTTTTGAACTGTAGTATGATGCATCTGGAGAAGGTGTTGGTGCAGTCCTCGTGCAAGATAAGCATCCTATAGTCTTCGAGAGTAGGAAGTTGAGAGGGCCTGAAAGGCTATATTCGATATATGACAAGGAGATGCTTGCCATAATGCATGCCCTTGCAAAGTTCAGGCAGTACCTTGTGGGGAGTAAGTTCGTTGTTAAGACTAGAGTTCTGTGACTCGCAGTGAGTCACGCGAGTCACGTGAGTCAGCGGGCCGGGTGACCCCTGCCGGGTCATGGTGACCCTGACCCGGGCTCGGACAGGTCAGGGGCGTGACTCGCCTGACTCGCCAAGTCCGAAGGTCGTGACTCGGCAAGTATAAATTAATATGATTAATATAATAATATTATTAATACAATTAATGTCAATACAGTTTAATGTTATTAACATAATCAATTCTATTAATACATACTGTAATGATAACAATAAAATGTGGACAATCCACATATTGGACTAGGTAATAATTGACAATGTAATTCGGGTAATGTCATATTAAATTCAATTCTTAACCTATAGATTACAGTGATCTGATTCTTCGTCTTTCTCTAGTACTTGCGAAGATAGGGAGTGTGTGGGGGAAAGGCAGAGTAAATCGGTCACATGGCGAAAATGTCCCAAGACGGGTAGCAAACCTTGAGGAAGCCGCATGTAGACTGTGTCATGCGCCCTTGGCATAGTAAATCTTCTATCTTGTAAGGATTAGCAAAATAGTGGAGAAGAGTCTCATGCAATCTATGGGAAGTAAATCATATAACAAATTAATAATCTTGATCGTTAAAAATCTCTAAATTTCAAGGGTTTTCTTATTTTGCCGAGTCATTGCCGAGTCCGAGCCGAGTCACGAGCCAAGTCAGCCTTGCCGAGTCCGAGTCTGGGAACTTTGGTTAAGGCTGATCATAACAGTCTTAAACACTTCATGCATCAGAAAGACTTGAACGAAAGGCAGCAGAAGTGGGTGAGTAAGCTACAGGCTTATGACTTTGATACCGAGTATGTCAAAGGGAAGAATAACATTGTGGTTGATGCCTTGTCCAGAATGGCCCATTTGAGCTCACTGTGCGAGCTTACTGCTGATTGGAGGGAGTTGTTGCTTGCTGATTATGCCAAAAATCAATTTGCAACCAGCATTATAGAGGGTACTTTTCATGATGAAAAGTACAAATTGGTTGAGGGGTTGATTCTATACCATAGTTCCTAGACTCGGACTCAACTCGGACTCGGCAAGGCCGACTCGACTCGTGACGACTCGGCAATGACTCAGCAAAATAAAAAAGTCCTTGAAGTTAAGAGATTTTTAACGATTTAAAACTTGTTTCATGCACCCATTATTGAATAAAGCCCAATTATAATGTGTGCTAGCTTGTTATGCCATGAAAGGCATGCTGGTAGAGTATCTACTTGTTTGGGCCTTCTGTTTAGTATTTTCTTTGGCCAAATTGAAATTCTGGGAGCACCAACATGAGACATCATGAACATCTTCACTTGGAAACTATAAGGAGTGCTTGTGTATGGTAGCATGAAATAGTGTGCTTGTTGAACTTAGGTTTTACCTTGGGACTTTAGTTGACCTTGGTCTTTCTTAGACCTCTTAGTTTTTAGGCTATATATATGTTGGATGGAAGGGGGAATTGTGAGGCTAGAAGGGTTTGAAAATATGCTCCTCAGAGACATGTCCCTTGCCAAAAATAACCTTGTGGCCCATGGGGGGATTTTTTGGGATGTGGGGACAGGTAGGAAATGTCCCCAACTCACCCCCTTTTTTCAAAATTTTAAGAAACATCCCTGTTGTGAGGTACTCACACATCGCCCCATTGCAAATAAAGACCCCCACTTTTTGCTTTTTAGGGTTAGCTCTTTTAGTTTTGTTGTTGGTCGTTTTAGTGTCTTAGCCTTTGCATTGAAGGGATTGAGTTTCTGAAAGGTCATCAAGTCAGGTGGATCTCCTCAAGGTGGAGTGAAGGAGGTTAGGTCAGTTGAGTGATTAGGGGTTATTTAGATCATTCCTAGGGTTTTTGTGTACTATCCGGTCATGCTTCAAGTTGCTAAATCAAACCTTGGTTGAATGCATAGTGTCCTCCTAGGTCTCGTCCCTTACATCAAGGTCAGAGTGAACTTGCCTTAAAAGTTTGGAATGTCATCCTGATCTTGAAATGGCCTGAAATTTGACTAAGTCTGGAAATTTGAAGGATCCTCCAAAAACTAGATTTTGCATTATAACTCATGGAGGTCCGAAACCACTCTCAAACATCCTGACAATATATATGGAATATAACTTAAAGTATAAGACTTATACTTAAATGTTATATTTCATATATAAATCCTAACAGATAGACTAACTTGTCAAACAACTTCATGTTTTTTTTGTTTTCTGCAAGTCAAAACATCGACCTGTCGTGGCCGAGTCTTGGAGCTCGAACTTGGCAAGTTTTGCCATAACTCGCCTGACTCGCAAGTCAGGCGAGTTATGGTCAAAACTCGCCAAGTCCAAGTCCCGAGTCAACAAAACTTGCGGAGCTTGGCTCGACTCGCCAACTCGGCGAACTCGCCTAACTCGCGGCGAGTCTGGGAACTCTGTTCTATACAAAGGAAGGATCTTCATTGTGGTTGAATCTAAGCTAAAGGAGAAGATTTTGAAGACTTTCCATGACATTCCCCTTACTAGTCACCAAGGTTACTTCAAGACATATAGGCAGATCCGAGAGAGGTTTTTTTGGAAGGGACTAAAAAATGATGTTTTGAGGTACATCAAGGAGTGTCATACATGCCAAAGAAACAAAGATGAGCACACTCTGCCAGCTAGTTTGTTACAACCCTTGCCCATTCCCAGTCAAAAATGGGAAAATATGTCCATGGACTTCATCACTGGGTTGCCACGGGCTCAAGGGAAGGATAGTGTTTATGTGGTGGTGGATAGACTAACTAAGTTTGCTCACGTTTTTGCCATCACCAGCTCATTTACAGCAGCTCAGGTTGCTGAACTGTTCTTTCGGGAGGTGTTCAGGTTACATGGGTTACCAAAGAACATTGTGAGTGATAGGGGCAGCAAGTTCCTAAGTGCTTTTTGGCGGGAGATTTTCAGATTATGTGGTACTGTGCTCACTCCAAGCACAAATTATCACCCACAAACTGATGGGTAGACCGAGATAGTGAATAAGTGGTTGGAAGGATACCTTAGAAACTATGTCTCGGAGCAGCACAATACATGGGTGAGATGGCTTCACCTAGGAGAGTATTGCTACAACTCCTCCTATCACATGTCCATCCGGATGTCACCATTCATGGCACTATATGGTTATGAAGCTCCTAGCTTCACTAACTTGATATTTGGTGATAGCAGAACCCCTCAAGCGAAGGATATGATGCAACAGAGTCAAGATATTTTGAGGACTCAAAGGGACAATCTCCAGCATGTGCAGAATCAGCAGAAGTTGTATGTTGATCAGCAGCGAATTGAGTGCACCTTTGTGGTGGGCGACATGGTTTATTTGAGGCTCCAACCCTACAGACAGTCTACTCTCAAGAAGAGTGGAGTTGAGAAATTGAAGCCACGATTCTATGGGCCTTTCAGAGTCAACAGGAGGATTGGAGAAGTGGCATATGAATTGGAACTTCCGGCGAGCAGTAGGATTCATAATGTATTTCATGTGTCTCGCCTTAAGAAGGCTCTTGGACATAATGTTGTTGCTTCGGCAGAGTTACCTCCGCTTGATAAGGAGCGAGAGTTAGTTTTGATTCCTGAAGCTATCCTTGATTTCAGGGAGCGTTCTTTGAGGAGAAAGATGATCAAGGAATACTTGATCAAGTGGAAAACTTTGCCACCAGAGGATGCTACGTGGGAAAATGAAGAGATTTTACTGCATTCAGCCTTACAATTGCTTGACGACAAGCAATTTTGGGGAGGGTAGACTGTAATGTCCCCTTCTCAATGATGTGCTTTCAGTGGACCATTGGCCTATTCCAGAGACCTGTAGGCTATGTGGAATGGAGAATTATGGTTTCAAACGTTGGTGAAGCGATAACTTACTATTTTTAGAAAGTTAGGGTTTGGTTGTTTGGATGATGTTGTCTTACTGAGCTTTCCATGCTCTGTCCTTGGGTACGAAGATCATGCTTTTCAGAGGAGTAATTCATTACTTACTATTTTTAGTAAGTGGCAGTATGGAGCATTTCTATTTTTGGCAGTGGACAAGGTCCTGATCCTGCAGCAGTTCTATGGTCTTCTTTACTCTGCTTCATCCTGGTTTTGTTGATGATCAGTATGGGAGTCATCAGTGATTTAATCAAATATTATTTCCTTGTTCTAAGGTTTAATATTTAAATATTTATATTTACTGATTAAATGTATTGAGGATGACTTAGGGAAAAATAATTATCTGATATCATTGTGTTATTTTCCTAAGTCAATGGCGTAATATTTGGTGGCAATTTGGGATGATAAAACATCTCATGTTTTATATTTTTATGTTGCAAAAATGTCACCAAAGGTAAAGTTCGAACTTTGCCTAGGAAGAAGGAAAGTGGGCGCCATGTTGGGTGGAGACTTGAAATGAAATGAAAGGAGTTTGAGTTGAGTTTGGGCACCATTTGCATTTGAATTTGAGGGAGCATGAAGTTATAAATATGAGCCTTGGGCTCTCATTTTGACATCTTGAAAAATTGCATCATTATGCTGCCGGATTGGTGTATGAACTTGAAGCTTCGGAGTGTGGCTCCCTAATATTACCAGTTTCATACTTGAGACATAGTACCTAGCTGAGTGGTGTATTCTTGTGACATTTTCAGTGCGTATTTTCAGTATTTTGGAGTGTGGCGTGATTTCTAGAGTTGTTGGTTTCCTGTGGCAGAAGCAAGTTTTCGATCATACCTTCCTGCCTGAGCGACTGGTCATTCTGGGTGCTAGCTCAAACCTTCTTTATGCTATTGGCAATATATCTTGTAAGTTTGCAGCACCATATTTGGAGTTTTAGATTTTATATTGCAAATCAAAATTATCTAGCTAGGCATGGGTTTTGGTGAGTGCATTGGGATGCGTGTAGGGTGTTTTGGGGTGTTTGGTAACTCTTCTTTGGTTTGTTCTTAGTTGCTTCTTGTCTAGTGTTAGTTTGGGAGTGATTTGGGGTGAATTGAAGGAGATTTGAGTGAGATATGAGCAATTTAGTGAGTTTGTGGGTTGCAGGTTATGCATTTTCCAGCCTGTTGTCTTTGGTGTTGAGTTAGTTTGATGATCATTATCTCAAGTGTTCAGCAATATACTTCTACTCTCTCTTTCCTCTCCATTGTAAGGTTAAGTAGTAGTACTACTAACCGTTTTGGATTGTATTCTTCATATCCCGCTGAAAAGTGGAAGAGGTTGCTTGCCGCTTATATTTGATATTTTGTAACTCAATCCTCTCGCTGCATAAGCAGTTGAGTGATATTGGTTGTAATGATCCTCCCGTTGCATAAGCGGTCGAGTTGAGTTTGTTTTGTAATTCATTCCTCCCGCTGAAATATTGTGGTAGAGTTATTTGTGTTGAAGTATTGTTCTCTTGGCCGGTTTACCACCAAGTTTCTTGCTTTCCCGCTGGATAAGCGGAAGGGGCTGGCTTGCCGCCCGTTATTATCTTCAGTAATTCAGCAGATTATCTCTAACAATCCCCTGCTAATTGTTGTGCGAATCGCACACCCATCCCCATCTTGGACAGGGACCCCCCAGTATGTACCTTTCTGTCCTTGCGGAAGAGGAAGGGGATATGAAGGGTCAAGTGCCGCTAAAACCAAATTCGGCCTCTAGGGCCATATTGCGAACTTACAACTCCCCAATTCTTGCAAAGTCGCCTACATGTGAAGAAAGAGTTAAAGCCTGCAATGACGTTGAAATGCTGATTTTCACCAAGGGATACAAAGGAGATAAAGAATGCAAAGTGTCAAAAACTGACAAAACTCCTTCAAATCCTGAAATTCGCACTAAGGCGGGAAATTACATGAGTTTCTAAAAATTGGCAAAATGGGTGAAATCCTAGAAATTCGCCAGTACTGGGTAAAATACGAGAGGTAAACTTGACAAACTCCTCCCATTCACCAGAAATCGCACAATGAGGGACAAGTGATAGTTGAAAAGTTTTTTAAAATTTCCAAAACCCCCCTCAAAATGCTGAAAATCGCATTTTAGAGGGTAAAAGTGCGAAAGGGAAAGAAGTTTGCAAAACACTCCAAAATCCTGAAGTTTGCAAAACACTCCAAAATCCCTAAGTTTGCAAAATGCCTAAAAACGCCGAAGTTCGCTGTAAAATGCGAAAATTGCAAGAATTTTAAAAAAAGTTTTCAAACCTCCCAAAATCGCCAAAATTCGCACTATGGGGCGTAAGTGTCAAAAGTTATAAAGTTTCTAAAAACATCTTAAAACTCCGAAATACACTTTCCAAGGGTAGATCATAGAATGCAAGTTTTCAAAGGCTCTCATTTCACCGAAGCTTCAACTTAAAAGGAAATCGCGATTATATGAAGTTGAAAAATATACCAAAACCCCAAAATCGCAATCCAAGGGTAAATTGCAAAGTTTTAGAGTTTGAAAAAGAGCAGGTCTTCGCCGATATCGCACCATAAGCCAAAATCGTGAAGTTAATAGTTTGCAAACCCCACTCATTCCCCAAAATCGCACCATACGGAAATCACGAGGTTTAAAAGATCGCTGAGAAAGCAAAATGCCCAGGCTCGACAAGGTGCAGTATGGCGCGGAATTGAGGAATGTTTTCAAAAGGTATTAAATTGCCGCACTTCGGCCAAGGCATGAAAATCACGAAGCTTGCAAAACCTTGCGGAAATGCCATAAACACCATTTTCAACGGCATAAGGAAATCCGCAGAGGTTAAATAGTTTGTTGAGCAGCAAAATGCCCAAGACCCCTAAGGGTTAAACGCAAAAGTGAAAAGTCTGAAGAACCATCCAAAACCCCCCATTTTTGCCTATTTTCGGAAGATGAAGAAAAAAATTTTAAGATGGAAGGGCATTAAGTAACCAAGTTCGCAAAGTGGCTTTTAGCCCGAAAATGCCAATGCAGAAGATATTTTCAAAACCAACTTGTCGGCCGAAATTGAACAATAGGGCAAAATCACTTTTCGCCAGTCAGCCAAGAAGCTTTAGTGGATTCAGATCGCCCAAACACCATCAAGACCAAGGATCAGCTTTCATTTTCGAAGAGAAAACGACCTTTCAAGATACATCTCACAAAGAGCTTCTCGAGCCAGACGTTAAAATTTAATATTTGTTAAGTTAAATTATTTAATTTCTCAAATTGATTTATTAAAATGAAATTGTTGTTCGTAGGTCGCAGGACGTCATCAAAGAACCAGGAGAAAGCCTGAAACGTCAAGGAGCCAGGCACTGAACGCTGAAGAAGAAGATGTTGGAACGTGCTGCAAGAGCGCGAGATCTGAACCGGGCATTGGGAACCGTGCCACTGAACAAAGATGAAGTCTACCACCGGGACCAAAGACCAAAGAACACTCCGAGTACAACAATCATGCATTCTCGAGAAAAGTACACGGCTGGATTTAACTCTAGAAATTCAGTTTTAAACTGAAACTGTTTTATTATAAAACCTCCTGTGGGTCCCGTGCAAGATATTTTTGTGGACAGTTATGTCCAACTGCCAGATTGACCAAATTAAAGACAAATAGTAGCAAGTAGTTGGAATTGTGGTGGAATTGATGAGTGAGAATTTAATAGGCATGGGTTAAGGCTGCCAGTTTCTGGAAGGCAGGTCGGTACCCTTGGATGCAGCTAATCCTAGCCTTTGGTTCGTATTGTAAAATCTATAAAAGGCAGAAGCCTTTCTTTTGTAAAGAGTTAGAGATTTTTGTAAGATAGGTAGACTCTAGTGAGAAAGTTAGATTTTAGAGTTAGAATAGGTTAGATTTTAAGCAATGGCATAGAGATGCTGCAGAAATTGTTGTAATAGGCAGCTGAAATCAATATACAAACATTGATTTGGTGTTTATTGTCTTGTTTTCATCCTGTTTGCATGGTTTCTTTCAGCATTTTAGATAGATCTTTCTGTTTTGGGTGTGCGGGTATTTGATAGATTCAGGCTCATACCATTGAGGATATACTGATTGTGTATCCTTTTGTATGGTTAACCTGAGCCTTTAATTGTGCTTAGTTCAATTGCAGGTGTCCGTCTGAGCTGCGCCAGAATTGGGTGCTTAGCTGTGCGTCTCCAGTCTGAAAATCTTCCAAGTCCCTTTGAAGATTGCACCGTTCCTGCAAGGTTGTGAGCTATTCTGGCCAAGCAGGGATTGGTTATGTTGAATCCGTCTACCCGCATACCAATCTTGTTAGTTTTAGGTCTCCAAAACCCTTCCCTTTTGCTCTTTATTACGTAATTCGAGAATCGCACCAGACCAGCTTGTTGCAAATCGTAAGTCCCCTTGTGCTCCCAGCAAATCACATCGACCACTGAGTAATCCCGCAGTCAAGACCTGACAATCAAAACCTTGAGGTCATCCCCTTTGATCAACAAAACCAACATTAGGGATTTCCTTATCTCAAGAGAGGATAGGATACTCAGCGAGTACATTCTATTATGCGTTGGCCGGATGAAGTTGCAAGTTTAGCGATTTTAGACACATCAACAAAATTGGCACTAGAAGGAGGACCTTTTGAAGGTACCTTGCAACAAGTTGAGTCTAATCGACCTTTTCCAATGCTATATTTGGGATATGCAAGATCCTTGTTAAACCAGAAAAACCAATAATTGAAAAATCTGAAAATACAAAAAAATATTTCTAAGTCAGTATGTTCAGTCAGCCATTCCATGAAGATTGTTTGCAGTCCGAAATTTTCCAAATCCAGCAAGAGCTAAGTCTGTAGTTCTATCCAAGGCAGCTGTCTAAATTTGCATCTACAGCTCACTGCAGAATTCATGACACCACAGCGCATTATGAACTGAATTGCTTGACATTTTTGTCAAGGGTCGAGCTCGCATTGCAGGGGCGGATATTCTTTTGGGATATCCCCAAACCGGAGAAGTCAGCACAGCCGGATATCCCCAGTCCTTCGTCCAGCATCGAGGAATTTACAAGATTCAAGAATTTGATTGAGAATTGGTTTGGTCTTGATGAGGAATTACGCTTGGAGAGCGTGTTATCATCTTGGTGGTGTAGAATTCACCGCACCCCACATTCAGAGTTCACTTGCTCGCTATGCATAGAAGCAGTCAATCAAGTCAAAGCCCAATTTGGACTGCCGGAAGAACCAGAGGAGAGCATCACCAGCAAAGTGTGGAGTGCCTACCTTGCTGCAGACGAGTATAGACGAACGCAAAATCAATGCAGTGCCGCACTCCCCGATGATGAAAGGATGGAGTTGCCAAGTGCTGAGCAAGATGAACCAGTCAATCAGACCAACGCAGCACATGAATTTATTATCCCTGCAACTGATGGATAAACCACGGACCTAATGACCTAACGACCTGCAATTCGTTGATGATACTTTCCTGGCTGGAGAGGCCTCAGCAAGGGAAGCTCGAACTATAAAATAGGTGATTGATAATTATGAACAAGTGTCAGGACAAAAAAGTGAACTGGCTCAAATCTGAGATTTTTTTCTTCTACACTCCACCTCCTAAACAGAGGGAAATTAGCAACATTCTTCGCATGAAGCTGGGAACTCTACCAAGTAAGTTTTTAGGTGTTCCCTTATTTGGAGGCGCTAATAAGTCAGCAATTTGGAAAAATTTGGTAGAAAGCTGCTACAACAGATTGGAGGGATGGAAAAGTAAATGGCTAACTTTGGCAGGCAGAATTCTGATGTTAAAAACAGTTGTCTCAGCCATCCCCATCTTCTCAATGACATGCCTAAAAATTCCCAGCAAAATCATCAATGTGATCAAACAGAAAATCCCTCTATTGGCTTGGGAAAAGTTTGTAGTTTGAAAGTGAAGGGTGGTGCTGGGCTTAGGAATTGGCAAATTATGAATGAAGCTCTGGGAGCTAAACTCTCTTGGAGCATTTATAATAAACCAAATCAATTATGGGTAAAGGTAATGAGGGCTAAATACCTGGACTCAATGGAGAATCACAGAATTTTCACAATCAAAAACCCACCCAAGGGATCTGCAATTTGGAACTTCATAGTGAGCAGCGGGAAAGTACTCACTGAACATCTTTCATGGCATATTGGTAACAGAAAGTCTGCTAAATTCTGGGATGATTCTTGGGCAGCGTACCCAGTCATAAAACACATGGCCGATTTTTCCGAAGCAAAATCTCTTTTATGCAAGATTTGGGGTGACAAGGTCATTGACTATTTGGTATGCAAACAAAGCCACCTAGGAGAGGTTTGGTGCTAGAAAGACCTATCAAAAGTAGGGCTATCGGATCAACAACAAAGGTTGTTAAAACAAGTCTTGGATCAAAGAAAGATTTACCTCACAAAAGGCCAGGACAAAGTAATTTGGTGTGGTTCAAAAGATGGGAACTACTCAGTTAAATTAGGTTGTAGGCTTCTGGAAGGCTTGGTAGGGGACTGCAAGACAGCTAATGACTTAATATGGCATAAGCATTGTCTACCCAAAGCAGGGGTGTTTGCATGGCTGGCCCTGAAAGGGAAAATTCTAACTAGTGAGAGGAGGAAAAGGCTTGGATTGTGTTGACGTGTATTTTGTACACTATCAAACACAGAATTATCCTCTCTTGAATAAAGTCTCTGAATGCTGAAGATATCGCGAGAAAGGATCAATCAGGGTGACTTCAATGTTCTTCGTTGTAGGGTCTCTACGTGTGGATAAGCACCAGTGGTCGTTGTAAATGTTGTTTCTTCAAGGTGCCTTACGTTTTCGAGCTGCAAGAACAGAATTTTCCTAAAACTAACAAGTTCTCAAAAAAGATCAAAAGATAGGGTTAACAAGGGATGAATTCTAATCTAATCCTAAGAATGACTAAATGTAGGCTAGACTTGGTAAGATTCTACCAATTTCAGTATTGCCAAGCAATTACAACTCTACTGGAATTGATGCGATCTTCTAAGGTGATTAGTGATTTTTCAATTCATCAAGAATTATAGATACTACCATAAAGATACATATGAATAGTTCAATAATTATTGAAGGTTTAAGCAATCCAAATATCTCCAGTTGAACACACAAGGCGTCCTTACAATCAGTAAGAAGCTAGTGGTTTGGAACGTGAATCTCACCAAAGATCAAGCCCAACACTTAGTCCTTCAAACTAAAATGCTACTTCAACCGAGAATGATTCAAGAAAGTAAACAACCATGAAAATAGCCACAAGAATTGCAATAAAACACCATAACTTCAATATTTTATTGATCTCAAAGCCAAAATAGACAACAATTGCTTGAAATTCTTTCTTCAATGCTCAATCTTGCTACAAAATAACTTTCTTCTCTCCAAAAGCTCTAATCTTCTAATTTCTAACTATCCAATCTCTAATATCTAATGACAAAACGAAAATGAGGGAGGGTATATATAGCATCCTCAATTACAATGAACGGCCTAGATCAAAAGAAGATCAACGGCTGAGATTCTGAAACCTAAACCCTAATTAGGGTTTGTTACAAAAAGTTCCCTTTTTAGTTGAACATTATTAAATGCATAGCCAAATATTTAATTGGCACAAAAATCGAGGGAACATAGACCAATGATAATTAAGATGCCACATCATTTTATAACAACCTCTCTTCTAGAACCTTATTCCCTTTCCAATGCTCTTTCTTAGCATATGCAACGAATCTGGACACAATTTGTTGGTGTAAATAATTATTCATCATGGATATTATTACACTTACTTAAGTTTACTTAGGAAATGCATTTCATAGTAGTTTGGGTATGAGACACTTGGGTGTTTGTGCCACATTGGGATAGTGTGTGTAGGAGAAATTCCATCTTTTATGGTGTTGATCTTGTTGTTACACTCCACATTCAGTGGGTGATCCACCTCATGTGGACTATCATATTATTTCTCCTACCTACCCACACCTATTTCCTACCTACCCTTGTTTCTTATTGAGCCACATGTCATGTTTGTGTGCTCACATATCCCTAGCCTTGCTATATATAAGCAGGCCCATCTACATTGTATGTAATAATTGATATTATTGATCATTTTCTATTGATAAGAATACAGTTTATTTTTGTCCTATATTGTGTCTCTATTTTGTACATTTCATTGAGCTCTTGATCTTGGCAAAATCTCACATGGTATCAGAGCCATTGGGGCTTCATTGATTCGTCTTGAAGAGGCATTATTGCGACGTCAAGAGGCAGATCTGAGGAGCAGCATCTTTTGGAGGCGTCCTAGACCAGATCCGACCCCGCCATTGCGTCCATAAGGCCGTTTCCATGAATTTTGGTTATAAAGTCGGCCTATTTTGGTGAGAAAAATTTTTTCGCCAATTTTGCTATAATCGTACGGATTTTCAAATTTTTTTATTTATTTTTTGAAAAAAAAAAAATTCATTTTCTGAAAAATCTTTTCGAAAATTCAAAAAATCAAAAAAATTGAAAAATAAAAAAAAAAATCATCAAAAAAAAATTTTAAAAAAACAAAAAAAACAAAAGTGTTTTTGGGGGGTCCGCAGACCCCCTCGTGCAAAGTGTACCTGCAGGTCTGCAGCGTTGCAGGCGCCGCCCGTACCCGCCGCCTCGTTCCGCACGCTACCACCTGCCGCCGCCGCTCGCGCCCGTACCCTGCAGGTCTGCAGAGTACCTTCCGCCCGCGCCGCGACCAGTGCCGCCGCCGCTGCCCGCAAGTCCCCGCCGGTCGCTGCTCTCGAGCCGCCGCGACCAGTGCCGCTGCCGAGACCTGCAGACTCCGCCGTCCCGAGCTCCCTCCCGCGTAGCTCGGCTCCTCCCGCCGCCGGCCCTCTTGGTTCAGACTCCGCCGGCCCTCGGCTCCGGCCGCTTCCTCCACCGGCGATCAACCCAGACAGGCGAACCAGCGTCGGCCACGTGGCAGGCGGCCACTGGCCCGCGGGTACAAACCATCCACGCCAGATCCGTACGGCCGCCACACAGACACCACGTGGCTCACACAGTCAACTTTCCGTACACCACTGCACAGTGCCCAGTCAACAAATCCGTACGGTACGGCCTGCACAGTCACCTGCATAGTCATCTGCCACGTCAGTTGTCCGTACAGTACGGACGCCCAGTCAGCAGATAGGCGAAGGTTTTGCGACGGTCATACGTCCGTCAAATTTAACACAGTGACTTGCTGACATCAGCACCACGTCAGAATTTTTCAAAAATTTGGCAGGCCCCTCTCATTTGCATTTTTTATTTTGTAGTTCAACTTCAAATGGCCATAACTTGCTCATTTTTGCTCCTTTTTGGGTGCAATTATTTTTGAAATGGGCTAGAATTTCGTGCTCTCCGCAGTGGTGAAGAAATTTTTTGATTTTGATGCACTGATTTTCAGAAAATGCAGTTTTTGGTGACTCTACCTGAGTAATCCCAGTTTTTGCAACTTCAGAGGCTTCGTTTGGGGTCATACGACCTCCTTTTCAGGTGCCGTTTTTTTCGAAAGTGCGTATTTTTTCGTCTACTTTCACATGATGCTATCAGATTGATGCCATTGTAAGTAGAAATTGTACTTTCAGATTTTGGCCATTTTTGGCTCTCTTGGTACTCGTATATTTGCTTGAATCTCAGTTAGATTCATTGCACTATTGATTGAAGTCTCTTGTATCTCATTTGAGAAGTTGTAAAATTTGCATCATAAGTCCACTTTGCCTTGTTTTGCAAGTGGCTCATTGTAATCGCACTAAGTATAAAGTGTCAAAATCATCACTTTGAGGGGGGTACTTTGATTGACTAAATTTGGGGGGGTGTCTCTTGTGCTTTTGTGCTCTTGTGTTCCTTCCTTTTTACTGCTATGGGTTCTTCTAAGTTTCCTCTCTTAACTCCTCATAATTATGCTACTTGGAAAATTGATGCATGGAGTAAACTTATGGAGAAAGGACTCACTCATTACATTGATGGAACTATTGTTGCTCCCGCTGATCCTAAGGTTGATCCAGTTGGTCACTTGGATTGGCTCACTAAAAATATCATGGCAATTGGTACCTTAAGAAAGTATGTATCAAAGGATCTCATTTTTCATATTGAGAAATATACTCTAATCAAAGATGCTTGGCAAAAGTTTCAAGACTTGTATGGTCAAGTTGATGAGATTAGGGGATATCAAATTGATAGTGATCTCACCATGTTAGATCCCAAGAACTTTGATACTATACAAGATTATGTCACTAAGGCAAATGAGTTGAGGGCACAACTCAAAGATTGTGGCATTGATAAGAAGGATACTCAATTGATATTCAACTTGATAGGCAAGCTTCCGCAAGAATATGCAGCATTTGTTTCTAGTTTCCAAACCCATAGGATGACAATGGGTTCAAGCTACAAAATGCCTACATTTGATGCTTTCAATGAAATGTTGATGATGGAACAAACTAAGTTGATAAGCATGGGCATTCTTAAGGCTTCTAAGTCTCAAGCATTAGTGGCAAATCAAGGGAACAAAGGAAATCAAGGAAAGGACAAATCAAACAAGAAGAAATGGCAATCAAAGCCTAAAGAAAAAGCACCATCTTCTCCACAACAAGGAGATTCATCCTCTTCCAAGAGAGATAATTCACCAAAGAGGGAGAGACCTACTTGTGCTTATTGTAAAAAGATTGGTCATGAGGAGCATCGTTGTCATTCTAAGAAGATTGATGAGCTCACACATATCATCAAAAAGCATAACATTGATTTACCTAAAGTCTACAAGAAGGATGATTCATCAACTTCCACTTCCTCACATTCAAAAGGAAAAGGGCAAGCATTCATGGCTTCTACAAGTGGAAAGACTCACTCTTTCGGAACAAGAAAAGGAAAAGCTCTATGTGCTACTATCAGTCATGATTCAGAGAGATGGCTTCTAGATTCAGGGGCTTCTCATCATATGGCATCTTCGCAGTCTATGTTCTCTACATTTGAGCCTTGCACCATGCCACAGATTTTGATGGGCAATCATACATACATGGATGTGATTGGGAAAGGATCTATTGACATTGGGGATAACTCCTTCAATGATGTGTTGTGTGTACCCCACTTGACAAACAATCTCCTTTCTATCTATCAAATCACACATGGCGCAACTAAGAGAGTTGTGGAGTTCACACCTGACTCGGTTTTCATTAGAGACTTGGAGACTAGAGCTATCATTGCGACTGGGGTGGTTGATCATGCATCTCGGTTATACTCCTTTTCAGATCTTGTTGATGATGATGATTTCACATTTGATGATTCTACACATGATGATCACATTTCTTGTGATGGTTCAAATTTTGAGAACTTTGGATACTTGAACATGGGGATTCTCACATGTGACCCCATTCTTGAGTCTTGTATTTCATCTCCTCATATTGATATCACATCACCTATTGCACTTGATGATGCAGATAGTGCGAAAGTTTTGCCTTCATGTGATTCAGTGCAGCAGGATATTCATTGTCTTCCAGCTTCAGATTTATGGGATGATTACTTGCCAGATATTGTAGGTTTATTTATGGAATCCTACATTGCAGATTTGGGAGACATCATTGATGACATTCATCTTCTCTTTGATGAAGGTGAACCTTCTTTGATTGTTGCGAGGGCCCACTCTGACCCTCTTGTTCATTCTCTACATGATCATTCTTTCGAGGTTGACATGATTGTGGATACTTATGTACAGCAGTTGGAGGAGGTCTCTTTATGTTTTGAGGAGACATGTGAGTCTTTGGGACATGTTCTACATCCATCTCCACTAGATCTTGGAGTGCCTTTTTCAGCAGTGTGGCACAGTTTACCACCTTTGGAGGGGGTATCTTTCAGCATCGACATGGGGACACTTGAGCAGTTTTCAGAGATTCCTTTCATCATGAGTTTTCTTCATACATCTTCCCTTCATGATTGGGGAGATTTCATGGATACACCTTTGGTTTTGTTTCTTCCTAAGGGGAGGAATGTTGTTCGACGTTCGTGGAGCAGTTTCTTCATACATCGAGCTTCTATCATTGGTGCAGATTCCACATTGAGGGGGGGCTTCCTAGCTTCTCTTCTTCTCTCATATGGGGGGGACTTTTTCCTCACATGGGGTTTTGTTCCTCACATTCTTCTATGAGAGTTCTCTTGTATGTTTTTCATCTCTCTTTTGGGGGAGGGTTTTTTCCCATTGGGTTTTTCTCTCTTTCCCCACTTTGTGAGAGTTTTCATTGCATTGGTTTGCATGCATTTGCATTTGTACATGGGTACCTAACATGGCCTCGTAGCCGGGACCCATCTTGCATTGCTTACTTGCATTGTAGACTTAAGTGCATTCCCCTAAGTTGCACTTAAGGGGGGGTGTTGGTGTAAATAATTATTCATCATGGATATTATTACACTTACTTAAGTTTACTTAGGAAATGCATTTCATAGTAGTTTGGGTATGAGACACTTGGGTGTTTGTGCCACATTGGGATAGTGTGTGTAGGAGAAATTCCACCTTTTATGGTGTTGATCTTGTTGTTACACTCCACATTCAGTGGGTGATCCACCTCATGTGGACTATTATATTATTTCTCCTACCTACCCACACCTATTTCCTACCTACCCTTGTTTCTTATTGAGCCACATGTCATGTTTGTGTGCTCACATATCCCTAGCCTTGCCTATATAAGCAGGCTCATCTACATTGTATGTAATAATTGATATTATTGATCATTTTCTATTGATAAGAATATAGTTTATTCTTGTCCTATATTGTGTCTCTATTTTGTACATTTCATTGACCTCTTGATCTTGGCAAAATCTCACACAATTCCTTCAATCTCAGCAATAGGAATCTCGGGAAGATTCCTCATTCGTTCCTCCAAGTGGATAACCTGATCAAAGGCCTTGAGAAGAGCCGTATCCCACCCAGGTTCGAGTTCTTTGATCTTCTCAATCAAGAGCATAGTAGTGAACATTAGATCTCGTTGTTCATCTGTGATGACATTCTCATCTTTGCAAAAGATGACCTTGACTCTTTCTTCCAACTCTTGAAGGTCCACATCTGTCTCAACTTCGATCCTCCTGCCGAGAATGGTACATAACACTTCAAACACCTTATCCTAAATTGGATGGATGACGCCCTCAACTTGATTGCATTTGGTGCTGATGTCCTCGAAAAGAACTTCCTTCATCTGAAGTAGAGTTGACCACTGAAGTAAATTATGAGCTCCTCCATCCATTATCTTTTCTTGTGCTAGGATCTTCCTTGGTGTTTGCCTGATTACTTGCAGAACAGGAATGATAACATCTCTAGTGTGAGCGAAAGCGGCTACTGTTATCATTAGGTTGTGGATGATCTCAAGGACCTGGATAGCTCGATGGATTGTTTGCATCATTCTTGTTGTAAATTCAATGGCTACTGTGTGGGATTTGTCAATCCAAGAGCTCATAAGCTGAACCAAGCTCTTGACTCTCTCTGCCTCGCCAACTGATTCAAGGGGAAGTGCTTGCACAGGGGACACTGCTGGATCCTGACGTCCCAAGGGCTGATTGAGATGGCTAAAGTAGCCTCTCCAAGCACTGACCTCTCTCTCAAGCTTTCTATTCTTTTCCATTTCTTCCTTAAGCTTGTCTTTAAGTACTTCAAATGAATCGGTTGCCTCATCCAGTGCCTGCTCAGCAGTGAGTGGACCAAGCTCAAATGTTTCTACATCGTACTCTTCTGCAAGGATTTCACCTTCATACTTGTCCACTGCTGGTGTAGCTATCTGCAACTTCCTAGACCCTGTCTCATCTCTGATCACTTTCGACATCTTGGTGGCCTTCTTCTTCTCCATTACTTCCTGAGAATTTCCTACAAGGCTCTCTAAGTCAATTACATTATCTTCATCCTCAATCACAATCACCCTTGTCAGTCTCTCCTTCAACCAATCTGGAATGGCGGATCTTGTCTCTCTAACTTGTATTTCTTTAGGCAATGGTTCGTCTTCCCGGAGAGGAGATGTCACTTCATCATCATTCTTCTCTTCATGTAGCTCATTGACTTGGGGGGATTGACTTGATGAATGCTGAGGTGCCTTCCCCTTTTCAAGTTTATCATTCTGTACTATTGACTCCATAGATTCATCCACCTCAAGCATCGTCATCTCTTGTCCTTCAACTTGACTTGTCTTTTTCTCATGTCGAGATGATGTACCTGATGAGCGATCTCGATTGGCCTCTTGCTTCTTCTTGGAGGGTTCCCTTTTCTCGAGTCTTTCTTTCCTCTTTGCGCCTCTAGGGTGAGAATTGCCTTCACTTGTGCTTGCTCCTCCTTCTTTTGGTCTTTCCTCCAAAGTAAAAGTCATTGGTACGTTCTGCTCTCTTAACTTTTGATGTTGTACATCCACCCATCTACGAGTACATGACAAAACTGGAGCCATCAAAGCTCTCAAGTCTGAGATCTCAGGCTCGTTCCAATCTATCTTCACTGCTTTATCTTCTCTGTCATAGGATGATTGGAGATGTCTGCCACTGTCCTGAGCTTGATCGGCCACTCTGTAGACTTTACATTTCCTGATGAAATCTAAAGGTAATCTGGAATGCATCTTTCTTTTCACTTCTAAATCACTTGAGAGATTCATCCAAAAGTCTTCTACCTGAAATTCGTGCTTGTACTTCCTACCATATGTCTCTTCTATATACCCATAAGGATCAAAATTCTCCCTTAAGGCAAAAAACATGAATGAATATGAGGCCAACTCCCTCTCTACATCATCCAAGGCTAGAGCATTAGGACATACCTCAACTGAATTCCCCAATATGATGGGCACGGGAATTCCATTTCTATGCCTGTGTCTGAATGCCTTCGCATAGTCTGCCAACTGCCTAGTCACCTCGAGTAGCACTATCCTGTCTGTCGGATACCTCGGCAACATGTAGGGAGGTGAAGGACACCCATGAACTCTGATATATGTAAACTTTGGAAACTGGATGAACCAAGCACCATACCTCTTTACAAGTTCTTGTGCATCCGGAGATAGTCGATTGTGAATCCCACCTTGCAATATTCTAGTGATGTTCATCGTGAAGGTATCATTGACTAACTTGTAGTCACTTCCAGGTGGATGATGCAAATGAACATAAGAGTCACAAACTCTCACTTCTCCGGGTCCTCTTCCGATCACTCCTCTGTGAGATAGTCCTGCATATTCGAAACTCCTGATCAAGGCATATATGACGTATGAGCTCATGTGAAATGACTTGGTAGGCTTTAGTCTTCTCAACTGTACGTCCAAGCAATGGCTAATAATTCTAGCCCAATGAATCGTTCCTTTTCCTTGAACTATCACTTGGATGAAGTAGAACATCCACTTCTCAAAATAGAAGGCTTGAGGAGCCCCTGTAACTCGATTGAGCAAAGTTATCAAATCTCTGTATTCCTCCTGAAAGTCGATCCTATGTGGTGTATTGGGAATCTTGCTCAGGCGAGGACGACTTTTGAGTAACCAATTCTTATTGATGATGCTCAAGCAAGTGTCTGGATCATCTTCATACATCGACCTGGCTCCTTCTAGGCTTTTGTAAATCATATCTTTATGTTCTGGGAGATGGAGAGCTTCACTTATAGCCTCCTCTGAAAGGTAAGCCAAAGTGTTCCCTTCCTTGGATACGATTGATCTTGATTGTGAGTCATAATGGCGGGCACATTCGATCATCAGCTCATGGCACTAGATTGCTGGAGGGAAACCGGCCGCCTTGATGATGCCACTTTCAATTATCCTCTTTGTGACAGGTGATGGCTTTCCAATGTAAGGGACCTCTCGAAACTTCTTCACACTGAAGTTTCCCAAGTTGGTATCTCCAATATTGCTCCACTTGGACACGATCTTGGTCTCTAATTCTTCATTCCTCTGATCTTCCTTCATGAGAGCTGGACAACTAGTAGATGCTCCTGCCTTTGGAGTTGCCATCTTGACACCTACACAATATTTCATAATGAGTAACATATTTTGAAGCGAGTAGCAATGAAGATTCAAAAGGAAGACAAAAGATATTAATTAGGAAACTTCATGATAAATCTTGAGTTATCATTTCCTAATTAACTACGCAATTTTTAAAAACTTAAAGTTCAAAATTCAAAACTTCAACATTGGGACTAGGATGATCTCGCCATACCTCCACTTGAGAATTAATTCTAAAAAAAATGATGCAAAAATAAGGTGAATTTTGGCTAGGCAAAATGTAAATCGAAGTCCTTCCTTTAGCAAAATGCGCCTCCTTTAGTCTTCACAAGCATCAACTCCACCACCTTTAGTCTTCAATACTTAGGATAATTCGCTCCAACTAAACCAGCTTTCGCACCTTCTTTTGCTCTCCAAATTCGCACTTGAAGTAATGAGTGAATGATGGATTAAACTTGATGAAAACACCCCTATTATATAGGGCGCTCACCACTTTGCCTCCCATAGGCCGACTTGATGAAATAGGCCTAAAAAAAATAAATAAAATTGAAAAAAGGAGAGGCCGACTTGATAAAATAATAAAAATGATACCTCAAGTGCTCCATTTTCAATTTTAATTTAACAAAAAATAATTTTAAATGCCTTTCTAATAGGAATTCGATTTTCTAAGGCTCACAATCAATTTATTAAATGCCCATGCGTCTTTTATTAAATGCCAATTTAATTTAAATTTTTCCAAAATTTCGAAGTTAGCAATTTTGGCATCTAATGCGATTTTAGAGGATATCAACATTGAAATAATGTAAAAATAATGAATGCCAATAACCTCGCCTTGGTCCCTTGGAGAGGGACAGGAGCGAACTTGCAATTTAAGCCTTGTATTCTTTATTTTCACATTCAAAACTTCATCTAGGCATTTTAAAATGGCATTTTTGATTGGAGTCTTGAGTTTAATTCACTTGATCTCTAGAAGGAATGTGCCTTTAAGGCTTTTCGCCCTGGACCCTGGGTGAGGGACAGGAGCGCCTTTTCACTTTTGTCCTCAATCCTTCATCTTTTAATTGCCAATTCTCGTTGTGGGGTAAGCGATGATCCCCTTCGTTCATTCTATGCATGCTTAACTTGTTACTGCAAGGCAAAATAGGCTCTCCCAAGATTTTCGCCCTGGTCCTCCAGTGAAGGATATGAGCGCTTTTTGTATTTTAGGCTAGGATTCTCAAATTTTGAAGTCAAATCTTTGTTCACCATGCTTTAGAAGATCCTTCCCATCTCGCACAACCTTGCCTTAGCATAATCTCGGAGGGACATTGTTCATTTCATAAAAATCGGCCTGGTCCTTCAGTGAGGGACAAGAGCGCTTTTGAGTCCATTGCACAAATTCTTGATCACATCAACTTCAAATTACCCTCAAGGCATAGAACATCATTCCCCACTCCTTCTTGAGTCCTGGAAACAAAAATAGCATTTCAAAATGTAAGGTAAATGGGCATATTTGGAAATTTCGCCCTGGTCCCTTGGTGAGGGACAGGAGCGCTTTTGCCAATTGTCATCAAAATTTGCAACTCTTGCATCTCAATTCCACCTCGAAGCATTTTAAACATTATTTCAAACTTGCGCCTTGGCCTAGATTTGTCCAAATTTGGAGAGAAAAGCTAGATAATATGTTTTTCGCCCTGGTCCCTTGGTGAGGGACAGGAGCGCTTTTTGTAAATTCAAGTTTGTCTGTCCTTTGCTAGCCTTCCAAATTATCTTCAATGGGCTAATCATGTCTTCTTCCATTCATTTCGATCACAACACTTGCCTTGTTTTTGCAAGAAATTTACATTTTTTAGAAAATTGCTCTGGACCCTTGGAGAGGGACAGGAGCGCCCTTTGCCTTCTAGGTATATTTCCTTGTTCTTTAAACCTTCAATCGCATCTAAGGCATAAAACATCATTCGTCCTTCCCATCCAAGTCAAGTTTTGCCATAAAATCCCAAACAAAGAGGAGAAACTTGAAAAAACGCCATGGTCCTTCAGTGAGGGACTGGAGCGCCTATTGTCATTTGGGTTGATTTACTCCTTTGTGGACCACTTAAATTATATTCAATGGACAAAACATGCTTCCCTTGACCTCTTCAAATCGTAAAATTACTTTAATCTTGCAAAAATAGTGCAAATTTGAAATTCAAGCTCCAGTCCTTCAATGAGGGACAGGAGCGAACTTTGTCACCATGATCAAATTGCCTCATCTTTCACCTCGAAATTCCTTTGCTAGGGAAAATTTCATCTTACTTGACGCTATGAATAAGAGTTAATGTCCAAGAAAGGTCTAAAATTGTGCATATAAAGAAAATCGCTTTGGTCCTTCAGTGAGGGACAGGAGCGCTTTTGACCTTCTAGGCAAAAACTTCATCATTTCATTGTCTTTAATCAAATCTGGATGCTCTATTATGTTCATTTCACCGTCCACCATGCCTTTGATGATTCAATTTGACCAAACAAGGTCAGGAATGACTCTGCTAAGTCCTTTCGCCCTGGTCCCTTGGAGAGGGACAGGAGCGATTTTCTCTTAGTCCTTCAAAATTCATTATTTTCATGCCTTCAAAATCTTCAAAAGCATCAAGTCATGTCCAATTATCTTTCCTGGAGACCCTGCACAAAACAAAATAGAAAAGTCAATGACAAATATGCCAAAAAAATAACATTTTCGCCCTGGTCCCTGGGAGAGGGACAGGAGCGATTTTATCCTTTCTGGCTAAAATATTCAAAATTTAAGTCTCCAAACATTTCACAAGGCATAGTTAGGTCATCTTCAAGGCCAGGAACCAGTTAGCAAGTCCTCTTAAAAACAAGAAATTGCACTTAGAATGAAATTCGCCCTGGGCCTCCAGTGAAGGACAGAGCGATTTTCTCTGTTTCAGGCATCATCTTACCTCCAAAATTTAATCAAAATTTACCTAGGCAAGAACGCACAATTTCACCTTCAAAATGCTAACACTTAGACAAAATTTGGATTTTCCCTCAAAAAACCCTGACTAGACCTAACCTGGGACCTATTTGACTTCCTGACAGACTTACCTTATTTCAACAAACTCAATCCTCGGGAGGATGCCTAATAACTTTCAAAATTTGACTGGACTTAGCTTGAATAATGTCCAAAAGAAACCCCTAAGGTTTAGCCTTAGCCCAGACAGACCACTCACTCACTCAAAACCCTAAAAGCAGAGAGAAGAACAGGCAAAACAAAAGAAAAAAGAGGGGGTCCCCATTTTAATGGGGCGATGTGTGAAATGGTCACAACATGGCAGGACCGACCAAGTGCTTTATGTGTGGGGAAGCTGAAGAGGATCTTGACCACCTCCTGCTACAATGCAAGATAGCGCAAAAATGCTGGGATTGGGTGAAAGGTAAATTGCAATGGCAAATCCCATTGCCAAATACACTCAAAGATGTGTTTGATAGTTGGCCAAGGCAAAACAAGAAATCAACTTTCACAAGCATATGGAACATATGCCCATCACTTGTAATATGGGAAATATGGAAGGAAGGCAATCGTAGGATTTTTAAAGACAAGGTTGAGGATGGTAGAAGGCTATGTAGCAGAATTGATCAGGCAGTGGAGGAAACTTTAGGGGCTGCAGCGTCTCAGATGGATTCAACGAAAAACCCTTCTACCATAGAGGGCATGAAAATACAAAAAGCATGGCCTAACATCAAAATAAGGCATGGGGCCTGGCGTTCTAGGTAGATGAGTAAAAACTGTAACTCACCCACAGTATGGACTCCACCTCAACCGGGGTGGATCAAAGCCAATTTTGATGGGGCAGCTCAGAGAGGTGGGGGTCTGTCAGGGGTGGGAGTGGTTTTTTGCGATCACAGTGGCAACATTATAAAATTGGGAGCACAGCGTATCAAACAGGGCACCAACAATGAGGTGGAAGTTTATGCAGCGTGGCTAGCAATAAGATGTGATAGGAAAATGGGGATTAAAAATCTACATCTGGAAGGGGACTCATTGATCATAATCCAGGCCATTAAAAATGGCCAAATCAAAGCATGGCACCTACAAAACTTCATCTCACTAATTCTGGAGGATTTGAAACTTTTTGAGGAAGTCATGATTACCCACATAAAACGGGAGGGTAACACAGATGCAGATAAATTGTCTAAATGGGCACTGTCCTTTAATCAGATTGAGGATTTCATTTATGAAGTCTTTGACGACAAGTTGGACTTAGTATAAGATGGGCTAAAAATCGAACTCTAAATGATGACATGACAGGGTCATATCATGCGCTCAGACAACTTATGATTATTTCTATCTACAGAAGTACATATATGATGTGTGTGAATCACAACTTAGGTGGTCATTAACTCTTGCTTTGTAATGATTAGCAGCTCAAGCGTGTTATTCTTTGGCTCTTTTGTTTTTGTGCACGTGAATGATAGCAATGAAGGCAGTGATGTGAACTGTTACATGTGCTTCCTTACAACAAGCTTCAATCTATAATGTTTCCATCTATACGGATGGGTGATGATGTGATACTCACGGCATCAAGTTTTAATTATCAAAGGCCGTGACAGCAATGTGATTAAATACTCGCACGAGCCGGCTTCCTTTTTAAAGAAGCCAAACTTATTGCATTTTATCTTTTTTCTGCTAGCTGGTGTATGTGCTCTTTTTTGTGCAGGTTTGTTTGGTGACAAGATGGAGGCTACATTCACCTTCCAAACAAAGAAGTAATAGAAAGCTCTTTACGGACCGGTGAAAAATCGAAGATTGAGACCACTGCTCAAATGCCCTTCAGAGGAAGTTATAAAAGCAGTGCAGGGGACGCTGGGATTTTTCTTCCAGCAAGCCACACACTAGTGGAAATGCAATGTAGATATTGCTGCCATGATTTTGGCATGGGGCCTGGAATTGGGGATTGCCGAGGAGGATCTCCGCTGGGTCATGAACTCTCTTTTTGAACAGGAACTAATAAATGGGATGGATTTTGCTCTTCAATGGGCGCACTCGGGATATGGCTTTAATTTCAGTGAGTGCTTCAAGAGTCAAATCGTAGTGGAAGCGTTAGGGTTTGTGTCGTTTGTCCGCTGGCCGAATATGGTGAACAATAGACTTTATCTAAGTCATATAAGGGCGGAGTGGAACTCTTTAATGGAAGCAATCAGAATGTATCAGAATGTGCAGAAGAGGCGGAGGCCATGGTTTTTGAGTGTCATCCAGAGGAAACGACGAAGTGCAAGACGTCGACCACCCCAGTGAACGGGTTTTAACCCACCTACAAGTTTTTGTGTCTACGAAGTGAACCGGTTTTTGCAGTTACCAGTTTTTGATAAAGGGAACCGGTTTTAACCCACCTACAAGTTTTTGTGTCTACGAAGTGAACTGGTTTTTGCATTTTCTAGTTTTTGATGAAGGGAACCGGTTTTTGTCGGTCTGAACTCGATATGAAGTGAACCGGTTTTTGCTGTTTCCAGTTTTCGATGAAATGAACCGGTTTTTGCCAGTTTTTGTACCGTTGGATGGGGACCCATGGTTTTTTGTATTACCCAAGCCCACATAGGGGTTTAAATTTCAGCCCTATTTGCAATAATGTTGTAATGTTTAGGGATAGGCTGATAAATTTATAGGTTACATGTTATACTCTGGGCATATGATAGGCCCCTCTTGAATTGTAATCCAATACTTTCATATATTAATCAATAAAAAATCAATATTACCGACCAAAAAAAAAGAATATTATTTTATTTAATTTATTTATTTTTAATATGAATTAATAATTAAAATTTAATATTTAATATATTATTAATTTTGTGGATTTATTATTATTATTTTAAATTAAATATATAAGCCGAATTCAATGTCAAATTTTTTTCCGAATTTTAAATTCTTGTTGAACTTCATCAGAATTTTATTGTTGCCGAACTCAAACTCGAATTCGAACCTTGTGACTTAGATTCCACCTATTTCATTTTCTCATATGTGAAGACAACACTTTGTTCATTTGCTTGTCTACCCATTCTCTGTTGAAATCCATAACGTCTCTCATAAGTACATTCAATTATATCACCTCTTGCTCTGACCAACGAGGCAATAGAATAGACTTCTTCATTTCACTCTCATACTGCGGATGAGTATGATCACTATCATCCAATACCTAATCAGGAATGAGAAATAGTTCACATTTCCTCATGATATCTACGAACATCCTGGACCACATTCTTCTCTTCACTGCTTGCTCGTCCATTAGGTTGGCCCAATAATCTTCAATGTCCATCTTGTGTATGAATCTATCTCCTCTGATCCTCTCAACATTCTTATGCAGATCAAATTTGTCTCTTTTCTTATATATTCCAAGGCGATAGAATGCAAGCTCATCAATCACCGTACTAGCTGCAGTAGCAAATTGACACACTTCCAATGTTTTTCCTATGGCAATAGGAGAAGTCATCACTATTCTATGCTTCTCCTTCTGGATGAAATCATATTCAAGAAGTTGTCTCACCACCTCAAGAAGGATCATTCTATCTATAGGATACCTAGGAAGCTTGTATGGTTTGGATTGGAATCCTTGATTCCTTAGGTATGTGAAACTGTATGTACAATGATCCATATTGTTCAATAAATTCCATTGCCTCCTTAGACAACCTCTTGTGGATTCCGCCTTGCAACATACTCGTAATATACATGGTGAATGCATCATTCACTCTCCTACAATCTTCAACTCTATGCATGTCTAGCTGTGGATAACATTCATAACTTCTATAGTGTCCTTGTCCATGCCCGACTTAACCTCTGCATATCAGTCCTTTGTATGTGACAAATCTCGCAAGTATATACACAAGGCAGGAAGTCATGATGGATGACTTGGTCCTTTCCACATTTCTCAACTGCAAATCCAAATTGTCAGTGATGATTTTTGACAAATTGATCATTGTTCCTCTTATACAATACTAGATAAAATAAACATCCATCCTTTAAATAATGCGCCCTGTGGCATCCCCATCACCCAGTTCAATAGGAATACCAAATCGCTATATTCCTCTCTCAAGTCTATGCACATGAGTGTCTTGGGAACCTTGGAATGATGAGGCCTCAGCTCAATCATCCATTCCTTATTCACTATAGTCTTGCATGCATCTGCCTTCAGCTTGTACTTCGCCTCATATTCTTCCTTTGTTCTATCCTTCATGTCTGCACTGCGGGGAATTCCAAACACTTCGGCAATCACATCCTCAGCAAGGTAGGCAATGGTTACCCCATTAGGAGTCTGGATCAATCTAGAGAGAGGATCGTAGTGCCTTGAGCTTTCCAGGACCAACTCGCTGCATTGTATGGATTGTGGAAATCCAGCAGCATGATAGATACCACTCCTCATGATGTTTACATATGTAGGAGAGGGAATCTGGTTCCTTGTTCCGAACATCCTTTGCCGCATATGCTCCATATTTAGGAAGTGCATGTTTGTATCTATGATCTTCCATTGGGATGACAATTTGGATTCTAGATAGAATCCCTCCTAGACCACCTTCAATTGCTCCTTCCGAACTCCAATCTCATATTTTGACATTGTACCTATACGAAGCTAGAAATCAATAACTTTGGAAAAAATCATCCTGATGGTTATTTTCAGAATTAGATAAGTTCTAATTTCTAATATTTTGGACAAGTTTTAGGAATGGAAATCAGGAATTCAATTCATATTTCTAACAAATTCTGAAAATAGAATGTAAACATGATAAGAATAGGGTCAAAACCCCTCATAAAACCTCTAGAAATCATCATTCTCATACTTAACTAAGTCTGAAGACATTTAGTATACTCAGAAAATTCATCAAAATCAAGGTCATAGGAGTATACCAAGGGTCAAATTTCACTTAGAAAAGGTGAATAGAGTTATGTTTTTAGATTAAAATGTCTGAATACACCTTCCCAAACTCAACAATGGCTGCCAATAGGTCTGAAGACAACCTGCAATGTTTAAAATCGGTCTCATAACAAGGTTGCAACCATGGGAAAACATGTGCAATTGATCAAACTTTACCTCCCAAGTCAAAAAATGTCAAATCCGGGCACAAATAATGTGCTGGCAAAATGTCTAAGTCTGAGGACAAATCTGAAAATGGAGGTTTCAGACTCAGACCAGCGATGAAAACACTCCTAAACACTCAGAAAATGACCATAAAATGCCTCCCAAAATGTCTCCTTAGTGAAATCGCCCAATACCAAAGTGGCTAGGAAATGAATTCCAAGTCTGAAGATAGACTGAAAATGGAGTTCTCAGACCTGCAACAGCAATGAAAAAGCCAAAAAATGCCCTTAAATGGCCCTCAATCCAAAATCGCCTAGGTATGAATGAGTTGGGTGGTAAAAAATAAGTCTGAAAATGTGCACTTCAACCAACTTTGCAGGTCAACCATCAAATCACCTTCAGCAATGGAGAAATGTGCAGGTCTGAACATAACACAGCCAACACTCAGCAATGGCGCTTCCCAAATGCAAGCAAATCACTCCAAAAAATGGAAGAAGCCTCCACCAAAACAAAATCGCCTAGTCCTCAACAATGGCGCAACCCTTGGAAAATCGCCTAAGTATGAAAATCGCTTTTCAAACTTGCTCCAATGGCCTCCAAAAAAATGGTGCCTAGGTCTGATTGGGCAGAAAATGATCTTCAATCTGCAACTCCCAGCCAAAATGTTGTCAAAATGACACTTCACAAAAATCGCCCAATTGGGAAAAATCGCCAAAATCAGCCACTTAGACACAACAATCAGCAAATATAATATTATTCTAATGCTGGCCATTCTCTTTTAAACTTGTTTTCACCTTGTAGTTTCACCACACAAGCAATGTTGGATAAAACATCACTTTTATAGTTGCTTGGGAAAATCAATTTGCTTCTAGAAAATGTTTAATTATTAAAAGACCATTGCAAATCATTAAATAATTGTTTTGGATTTTTAAAAAAATGTTAGTTATTACAAAAACAATTAAATTTGAGCCCCCACTTTATTAAAAAAATTCAAAAATTAACCAACTTTGGGCACCTAGGGGAAAATCGCCCCATATTTGGATTAAAAAATCCAAATAAAACTTATTAAATATGTCAAAATTGTCCTTTGGGGGAAAATCACCCCTCTTTGGGATAAAAATCCCAATCAAAATTCATTAAATTTGCCCAAAAACACCTTTGGGGAAAATCAACTTGCATCTGGAGTCAAAAACTTCTCTTCATTTCGTCATTAAATCCAAATAAGTCATCTTGGGGGAAAATCGACCCCTTTATGGACAAAAATCCAAATCAAAATTTCATCAAACTGCCACTTGGGGAAATTTGCCTTTCATCACCACAATCATCCGCACAAAACTTCCATCAAACTTGATCATAAATTGTCCTAGTGGAAAATCCATCTTCATCAGGAACATGAATTTCATCTACATCAAAGTCATCTGCACTCCAAGGGGAAAAAAAAAGGTCATCAGGACAATTTTCCAACATAGTCAAAATTTACCCCTCTAGTAGAAAATTGCCCTCCATTAGGAATCTGGAAGGGGGAAAAATGTGGTCCATCGAAAATTTGGTGGAAATTCACCTCCCACCAAGATTTTGAGTGGGGAAAAATCATGGGTCATTGGAAATGTGGGGGAAAAGCACCTCCCATCAGGAATTTTAACTTTTTGACCACTAGAACATGGATTTTCATTAGGAATTTGATGATTTTTCACTCAAAATCAACTGAACACTTCAACTTTCAATAAAAGTGCAATTCTAGCTTGAATAACCTCCTAGGAGCGAGAAAACAACCCCTAAAGGACCTTTCAACACTTGGGCACAAAAACATCACCGATTTGGACATTCAAAACTCATTCATGCTCAAAAGGTCTACACTTAGACAAAATTTAGGATCTCTAGACATCTAACACTTATGCACTTGATCCTCTATAAAATTTCAAAACTCTATAGCAATTAGGCATGATCACACTTGAAAGCTCAAGAATCGGACACTGGAAGCTCAAAATCGCCGATTACTGCCAAAACCCTAAACTAACAAGACGCGGAAAGAAGGAAGAGGGGGTCCTCATTTGCAATGGGGCGATGTGTGAAAAGGTCACAACACTACTTCATTCATGAGATTTCTATCATCCTAATGAAGTGTGATCTGAAATGTTGATGCAAACAAACACACACAATCTAATCCAAAAGCAATAGCAAGAAAAATGATAAGATTTCCATCAATCTTGTAATGTCCCCACTTTGAAATACAATTTAATGATAAATGATAATAATAAAATTAAAATTAAAATATAAAAGAATACGATTAAATATAATTAAATTTTAATTAAGTTAATAAAGGGTCAAAGACATGAAATGAAAAGTTGTGACTCCCTCAAACATGAGCTATAAAAGGAAGAAGAGAACCTCATTTGAGGGGATAATTTTGGGGAATCAGAAGTGCAGATCTAATATAAATAAGAATTGCAGATCTGGATGTGAAAGGTTGTGTTCCTTTCAAAAGGAAGAAATAATGAAGAGTTGCACTCTTTCAAAGAGTGCTAATGGTGGAAAGGGTGTGTCTCTGCCAAAGGGGCATACATGATGAAGAGGTGTGACCTCTCCCTCACATTGGAGGATATAAAAAGGAGAAAGTCTCATTTGAGGAGGACATCCAAAGGACATCAATTTGAAGAAAAATTTATTATTCACAAAGGGCAGCAATAAAGAGCGATGACTCATTTCTTATGAAGAGGTGTGACTTCCAACAAATGAAGATATAAAGAAGAGATTAATTGAATTGAGAAGGGGGAATTGGAGGAACCATCTATAAGATCAGAGAAGACAAGAAAGTCAATGGATCAATATCTCATATCAAAATTAATAAGGGTGAAAATTTGCAGACTATGATATTTACAAGGGCAAGATTCAGGACAATCCCAAAAGGGGGCATTGCAAATCCACCCACCAAAACCTTCAAGACCAAGTTTTTACAAAGAGAAAAAGATCCACTAGAGGAGGAACAACAAATTTAGGCTTGGGTGATTGGATGCAAATTCAAATGGAAATTGAGCAAGCAAGGGATGCAAAATCAGATGGAAATCAAAAATCAATTCAATCCTTGGGTGATTGGATGTGCTCTTGATGTATTTGAATGTCAAGTTACTCTTGTGGAGTCCTCAATATGGTAGTCTATATTTGCATAAGGATTCTTCTCTGTTTTGGTTAAGGAGGATGATGGATTTACAAAATTGTTTGATGAGAGGAATGGAAGGTTGAAATTCATCTGAAATGAATGGATAGGATTAAATTAGAGGGTTTTTTAATTTAAATTTGGGTGGAAGATGGAAATAAATATTGGTAGTTGGTGAATGGAGGGATAAGATTGATTCAATTAAGTGAATGGCCACAATTCAAAGTTGATTTGAGTCAGGATAACTGATAATTAGGGATGAATGGCTAGGATTTGGTTGATTAAATTGATGATTATGATTGAAGATTAATTTGATTTAGGATTGATGGTGTGGATTGGAATTGTTAATTAAATGGCCAATAGTTGGAGGTGCGTGATTAGGATCAATTTGATTAATTGCATGGTTAAGATTTAAATTGATTTTATTTAGGATTGTAGGATTTTTAAATTGAAAGAAATAGGTGACGTGGATTTGATGGAAGATGATTTTTTCTATTTTTTAAATTATGAGGCTGAATGACTATTGTTAAATTAAATTATTTAATTAGTTGGTAGAAGAGGTGCAATCTAGTTAATTAAATAATTTATTTAAGTAATTATTGTCAAAGGCATTGGGAGATTAGTGACAGAAATTAGCAGCATTCCACGGGGACGCGTCCCCCCCCTTTTTGGGCGCGTCCCCCCATTAGAAACGTCTCAGGGATGGGGGGACGGGGACGCGACGTCCCCCGCCGTCCCGCCACTGCCACCCAAGCGCCGCCGGGACGCGGAGACGTCCCCGCGTCCCCCAGGGAGACGGGGAGACGTGGAGACGTCTCCTTGGGAGACGTCTGGGCATCTCCCAGAGAGACATGGAGATGCCTCCACGTCTCCTTGGGAGATGTTTGGGCGTCTCCTAGAGAGACATGGAGATGTCTCTCCAAGGACGGGGAGACGCCCAGACGTCTCCTGTCGCCCCCACGTATATGCAATATTTAATATTAAAATTTTAAAAAAAAGTGACTTTAAGTTTTTTGAGGGTTAAGGGGTAACTCTAATTAGACGTGGGCCAAAAGAAAAATAACACCCGACACCTTTAGAAAATAATAAAAGTATTTTTGGCCTCGTGGGGCACTACCCCTCGACCCCGCCCTGTATCTAACCTCCGAGTCTAATTAGGCTCCATATAACAACACAACTTAGAAATCTTGGTATTTAGATTTAATATTTCAAATTTCCTATAGTCTCATTTGAAATATAATTCTTACACTGTAATACTGTCATACATCTTTTCAAAACTAGTTTTTCAAGTACTATATGTATATGTATAACTATATCAGCACCACCACCCCGACACCCCCCCGCCGCCGTCCCCAAACTTAGGCCCTTGGTCCCCCCGTCCCGTCCCCGCGTCCCCCCGTCCCCAACGCCCGTGGAACACTGGAAGCTAGTTAAAAATGTAGAGATAAATTTTTGGTGCCTACACAACCAAATACTAGTCTCTACTTTAACTAGTAAAAAGTTGCATTTGTTGGTGCTTGAAATGTTTATTCTCCTAAATCTAAAAAATCTCAGTATAGGACCTGATTGTTGACAATCTAGTGCTTGTATTTCGGGAAAAACCCGTCATTAAAACATTCATATTCAATGCAAAACCTCCATTGGAATTTTGAACAATATGCATATTTGTAAATTTGTAGTGAATGGTAAATTTACAAACATGCACACTATTCTATTTTGTGTTGTCTCAAAAGAAACAAATTACAAAGCTTACAAGTTGCACCGAGCGCTGCTTCAAACTTATTCAAGTTGCATTCAATCAAAGTTTTCTGCTGAAGTTGTTTGTTGGCTTTTGCTTCAATGGATATTTATTTTAGCTCTAGTAACTTTTTTTCTTCCTTGTGTTTGCAAATGAAATGAATAACGTTTGAAAGTGTTAAAGAGCTTATGAGTGTTTTGGGTTTGAGTTAATTTTTATTTTATTTTTCCAATTTTTACAGCTGAATTAGACTTGGTGAGTCAAACGGTAACCAGATTTACCAAGTAGCCAAGTCCCAAGTCTTATAGCCTTGTTTGGATGCAACTAGCTCAAGGCTTGCCAAGTTTGGGTGAGTCCTGTAACTATGAACACACACACAAACACTATCATTTTAGGATACTATGAGTCCAACACCTTTCATTGAAAATGTGTCCTCCATAGCATCATCCATAATCATTCAAACAATAACTATTCAACTTCCTTGTGATTTCCAATATATTATCTTGTTTAGATATATAAAATCTTCCATCTTGGGAATATTATCAATCCAACATCTTTCATAGAATGTTTTTCCTCCATAATCATTTTAACATTAAATGAATATGCACGTACCATCAATTGTGTGAATCGATTTCAAAAAAAATCTTGATCTCCTAGTTGATTTGACCATTGGTTTGTCAAGGAAAGGCTGCTATTGTGGAGGTAGTAGATGGATGAACTTTGTGCTTATCATAGGCTTGCCATCTCCATACAAGCATGGACACAAAAACGTGTTTCCATGCTCTCATATGCCAAAGGTTAGTGCATACTAAATGGTCTTGCTTTCAAAGTTAATCCAAAAAATATTCTGGTGCAAACAAATAGAATTACAAATCAATAAAGAAAAGAACAAAGATAATAAAAGACTTCAATGCCAAACAAAATGAACAAATATCAGCTCTATAACTAAGACATTAAGCATCATTGACTTATCATGAAATGAATAGTTACCAAGTAAATATGGGAGGACAATATAAGAAATTTTTTAATTACAGTGTAAAACTACCATCTGCATCAACTCTAAGCTCAATTTTGATCCTTGTCGTCTACCATTAAACATATTAGCAAAAACTATTATTCCATCCAATGTCACAAGTTATGCCATTCATAAACATACACTATGCCTCTACATAGAGCATTCATTTTAACATAAAAACTTTCAAATATAAAAACTTCCAATCATTTGAACTATGCTTTACAAATATCATTAGATAAAATATCTTAGTAATGAGAACAAATATTATGATAGCATACCAAGAAGCAGCATGTCCAGGCACATCAATTTCTGCTAATACGTTGATCCCTCTCATCTGAGCATATCTGTGGAATTTTATTAGAAGTCATCGTTCTAATACTTTGTATCACATTACACTTAGGAGAATTATCACTTTGAGCTCTTACCCAACTATTTCCCTTGCATCCTTCATTGTGTACCGCTCTGAAGGGCTATAAGCACCATTCCATAAATTTGGAAGAGATGGAATCTCTAAAGGAAATGATTGTGTATCTACAATATGCCAATGTAGAACATTCTACATACAGGATATCAAATGTTTAAGATCAGATCACATGAAAAATTTAAAACATGTTACAGTATTTTTATTTTATTCAAACATCAAAATCACATCTTATTTGAAATGATACACCCCAGATTCAACATTGTTAAATATACTAAGCTGGAAGTTGATTTCTGATTTTCACTTTGAAAATCAAGTGAAAGAAGATATCAAATTGTATAGCCAAATGTCAAAGATTTGTAAGTTAAGGCACACCAACAAATAGAGATTTCAATAAAAGAGTTCATTAAATTTAAGGGTCTGACCAGTTTTATGTATAATTGAAATAGTTGAAAAGTCAAGCTTGGCAATAACTTAGCAAGCTCAAAAATTTTAAAAACTCGGGACTCGGGAAAACCTTGAGAAAAACTCAGCAATAACTTGGCAAATTTATCTAACATTTGAAAATACATAATTTCTTAAATTATTCTTCAAAAACACACAAATATAATCAAATTGTAGAACATAAACTAATTTCCATCATACACAAATCAATGCATATTTTTAGAGAACCTCACATTTTGAATATACATACATGTCAAACTAAATCTACGTCTTTTTTTTTCAAAAAAGAATTTATAAATATTATTGACATTATAAAAATATACTAAATATTTTAAATGTATATTAAATCATCTCGTATTATTTTAAATGCATATTATATATTATTAAATATTATAAATAGATAATATTCAAATAAAATGTATATTTCAGATTTCAAAAAATTTAAATGACAGAATGAATATATTATTATATCTGAATAAAAACTTGTTTGTTTGTGGCAAGCAAAAGAACAAATCGAATGAAATTGGTATAGTTTCACTTTCAGATTTAGTAGCTTGTAAATGGAAACCTATTACCTTCATGTCATGCCATTGTGTCATTCCCAACGTCATGCATCACGAATATCCCTCTTATCGCGTTCACAAATGACTTAAAAAACTTTTAAAACCCTAATATTTTTGCCTAATGCCTTTTATGGCAAGTTTTCAAATGTTTTTTTCACGAATTTTGGTGGGTTTTTTGTATGTATCACAGTGATTTAACAAGGAAAAGCGGTCGTGAGTACATATGCAAGTGATTTGCTGCCACTTTAGCGTGTGAGTACTTGCACGTCCAACAAGTTATCCACAATTTTTTCAACTATAATTGAAACACTAATTAAAAATTAGGTATCAAAGATCAATAATATTAAATATATCGAAATAAATGATTTCACTAAATTTATGGGCCTCATGAAGACAAACAACATAAATAGATCAAAATAAGTGAGTTCACTAAATTCATGGGCCTAACAACTTCTATGAATAACTGAAACACTTTGTTAAAACTTAGATATTAAGGATTTAAAAGATTGAGAGAGAAAGATAGAGGAGTAAAAATATTTCTCTCCCCTTTCTTGATTCCTTAGCTAAATAGGGCTATTGTCATTCTAAATATGGCTGGTCAAGTACGGCAAAGGTGTAATGGATTTAAAGCTTGAAATGACTATTCTCTTATGGTTAAGTCAACAATGAATTGAAGATCCTATCAAACAATTTAGGTGAGAACATGAGATTCTATGCATTGCTCCTTTTCTGTTTTGTCCTGTGCAATGTCTACAAAAGTAGGATAAAGATGCACCATCATTATATTTATTCCCCTATTCGAGAAGCCTTTTTGTTTCAGGTGAACTCTATGCTCATTTCAGGATACTATTGTTGGTTTAGGGGGCAAACATGATATGTACAATTATAAATCACAATTGCGACTGTATGCATGTCACGTTTTAGGATTAACAGATTCATCATAAAATGCAAACAGACAAAGAATTTGTGAAATTGTGAAATGAGCTGAACATCCAGTCAACAGATTTAAAAAACAGCATTGTGATCCTAGTATGATAAAAAAAAATTCCGAGCAAATAATCATTTACAATGTACAACTACACTTTTTATGGAACACTGACAATAATGGAATTTAGCATGCCTACCATTTTGTTTTTAGTGGAGACATGTTGGGGTTGCAAAGCTAAATTGAAAAATATAATATGTAAAGAAACATAAATAAATGGACTCTTAGCACTTGGGTGGACTCATGTAAGGTGGAAAAGAAAACAACATTGATAGTTGAAAAATGGTACAGTAACAAGCATTCTTTGTAAGTATTATTTGTATACAACTGAAGTCTTTATCTAATTTATTCAAGCTTTTTACATAAATATTTATTGAATATTGAATCTTCTTAGCATGTTTTCCAAAAAAAATGTGTAATTTTAACATGGTATAAAGCAACTGGATCTGTTGTGTAAATGACTAAAGATATGTAAGTTCAATTTTGATCATGGAAATGAGGTACAAAAACAATCATTATCTGTGCCTGCAAGGATTGTTTATATTTATATGAAAACTTTGGTATCCAACAGTGCAAAGTTGTATAGCAAGACCAAGTCTGAGCACCACATATAAGATGATTCACCAATACAAGAAACAAACATAATTGTGAATGGATGTCTAGAGGAAAACTTCAATAGAGGCAACGTGTCATCCAAATCAATGGAATATCCAACCATACCACCCACGCTTGACCTTTTAGCCTACCTAACCTAAAAATCAAATTCACTTGGCATATTACTTTGGGCTCAACCACATGGGTTCGTGCTAATGCAGCATTCCCCACATTAGGGAAACAGGCTAATAATTTTAAACTAGGATAAAAAACTATGCCAAAGACAGACAACATGGTAAGGTGAAGCAATCAGCACTAGCAAAACATAAAAACCCTATTCCAAAATGCTTGTGGAAGGTTGTTGAAATGTCAATAGATATCCAAAATAACCTAAGGGATGATCACCACAAATCAAATCCTTCTTGGGAACCAATGATACACGTTCTAAGCCAAAAATCGGTAAAGGCTCAATTAACCTTATGATTGGTATCAATCAACTAGTCAATTGTGAGTGATATAATTAACTAGACAATTACTATATTAATGCATCTGTAATTTTAATTAGTAATCACTTCATTGACTTAATTGACACATTCTACTTGTCCTTTAACTGATCCCCCCTACGCCTGAATTATTAGCTAATCAACCAAGCAATTACACAAATTTGTATTACTTGTGTGTTAACTAATTAATTTGGTTATTATCAAATTTATTAATTAATCAGTCAGCTATTCCATCAACCAGTTTATTAATTAATTTGTAATCATCCTCACATGTCACTTGATTCCTTCCCTCCCCACATTATTTTTTAGTTTTCCTTCAGATTAACTCCCCTTCCCTTTCTCTAGTTTTCCTCTCTTTTATTCCCTTCGCACTACTAGTGCCAGCCACTTACCATGTTTCATCTTCCCCCACTAATATTTATAACTCATAAGAAAAAACCGTTTTAGTTTCAAGCATTGTATTATATTATTTCTTTAACAATGTATCCACTTGCAATATCAGAAAAGTAAGAAAATAGATTTCCATTTCATCACAGTACGTATAGAAAAGAATCAAAAGGAAGCAGCTTAAGTAGTCCAAGATTCTGAAGAGACAATATGCCCCAGAAGAAATAATCCACAAATAAGCTGAGAAGAAATACTTAAACTTGTATGTGAAGGTCCATAGATACAATAAAGAAGTGTGGGAATGGAACAATCCTAACCATCAAAAAAGCTAGAAAATCAAACCCGTTATCCAACATTTTCTATTGTGTGTGTGTGTGTGTGTGTGTGTGTGTGAGAGAGAGAGAGAGAGAGAGAAATCAGAGTTCATTTTCTTCAAGCATTCTAAGTGATTATTTTTCACAAACCTTAATCTTTTAAAAGGAATGTCCATCAAAAAAGCTATAAACTCAAAACCTTTTTTCAATATTTTCCATTTTGAGAGAGAGTGAGATATCAATGTTTATGTTCTCCAAGCATTCTTCGTGATTGTTTATTGACAAACGTTAATCTTTTAACAGCAACATCTAATAAAACTTTTAGAAAAATATATAAAAAGAGAGAACCTACCAACTTTGAGTAAGCCATAGCATCAATCACTTTCTTGATTATCTCTAGGGGTTGAAAATGCCGTGATGTATCTGCATTAACATTTCAAATTGCAAATGAAAAGGGTAAGAATAAGTCCATTGCCTAGGCTTAAATACAAATAACATGTCCTTTTCTCTTGTAATTATTACTGTTGCAATAATAAAATTCAAAGGTTAAATGATATCAACTCAATATGAATGTAAGAAGAAGATTATATGTCAACCAGAATTTATTGGGCCCATGATGATGATCCCATTCTATAGCTTTGTGAAGTTCTACATATTACTTCTATTTATCAGATGATAAAAGTAAAATCCCTATGGAGTTTATATGTTTTTGAAAATGGTCCAAAACAAATTGTCATGCCCCTGCCGTGTAAGACAGATTGCAGCTTAATAGACGAGATTAGGGCAATAAAGTAATGGAAATTTAAAAGGTCCGGCTGAGTTTATCATCTTTGCTAGCTGACCAGAATAACCTAAGTGATATATAAACTAGGGCCAACTCAAATTAATGAAGAACAATTAATTTAGGGATGACCTGATGAAGAACAATTTCTTGTAAGGCCAACCACGAATTAGTTAAAATAGCAATTTATTTTAATGGGCTGACTAAGTGACTACATAAAGGCAGCAAGTCTATGTGAAAGGGTGCATCCCTCCGAATGAAAAGGCATAACCCCAGCTGTAAAAGGTATATAAAAAAAAAAGATCAGCTTGAGAGAAGGGCATGAGCCACGGGGAATTGAATCATTTATAATAAATTATATTGGGTTCTAGAATATGCAGATCAGCAGAATCATCAACCAGCAAGTACAGTTAAACTATTGCCATAGAGCAATTAAATCATCAATAAAGATGTCTATATTGAATGGCCAATGTGTTCAAATAGCAGCTAGTTCGGAGACCTATATATAATGTAACTTGTGGATAGGACAGGCCCTATAAATGTAACTTGTAATTTGGTTTGACCCTAATTGGGCGATGTACCTTGTGGTCCTATATTGAATGTAACTTGTAGATAGGGTAGGGCCCAATATGTATTTTGAGCAATTATGTAATTGGGCTGGGCCCAAACTCATGCAGCGTGTGGTAAAGGCAATCAAGCAATAATGTCTTAATAGGTCAAGACCTATTTGGACGATATACATAATATTATTATTAGATTAACAAGGCAGGCTAACTTGAGACTTGACACCACAAGTCAAGTATATAAGCAAGTCATTTGCATAGCATAATGAATTAATTTCACATACAAGGCGAATCATTCTTAAGGCTGTCAACACATGTAATCTGCTCTCCAACTTTTGGTGATCTCTCTCTCTCTCTCTCTCTCTCTCTCTCTCTCTCTCTCTCTCTCTCGCTCGTGCGAACTTGCTCCTCATCCATTGTGTGAAGGCTAGCTGTTAGGTGATGCTATCAAAATCTTGCGAAGTGAATGAAGACTTGCCTTGAGCGAATTTGATGCTGATGATAAGGGCTACAATCTCCATTATCAAATAAAGAGGAATTCAGATCTGCTATCTTGCTGGTTGAACAGCAATCTGAGATAAGCACACTTGCCTTGTAATTGCCTACATTTGAGATAATACACATTGTACTTTGTGGCTGGGTTTTTCACCTCCAAGAGGGAGGTTTTCCCAAGGTATTGGTGTCTTGTTTTGTGTTTTTATTGTTGTTACTGTTCTGTTATAACCTGATTATTTAAGATTAACATCTGATTGCTTAAAATTAACACAATGGAATGAAAAGCAGGAGACCTGATCAGATGTACAGATCTGCAATCAGTAATCAGCAGACTAATAATCAAAGAAGGGAAACAATTCAATTAGCACCTTTGCTCATAAAGAGCAGATCAGTCATAAGATATAAAGCAAATCAAGTAATCATTCCAAATCTAGCATCATTGGATCATATAGAGAAGTCAATCGATTATAACTAGATATCTAATTTCAAAACTGATAAAAGGATAGTCAGCAGACTTTGATAGGTGCTTGGCCCTAAATCAAGACGTAAGGTTGGCAATTTACATTTCCTTAATATGCTCCATACCTCATTTGGTGATGCTATGTAATGTCCCCTTTCTAGCTAGTTAATTTGTGATTCGTCGCTAGCCTACTTCTCCATGGTCCCATGGGATAACTTGGATGGTGAAGGGATTAGAGGATATTTGGCCTAGGCATTTCCAGTTTCAAGCCAACCGAATTGATTTGATGCAATTTTGGGGGAATTACTATTTTTAGCAAGTCAGCTGGTGTAATGTCCCCGCAATTTTTTTTCAATTTATTTATAGTTACAATCACAACAAGAACCTGTTAAGATTAGGAAATCAAGATACAATAATGCTGAAATTGTAACCCTTTCACTTTCTGATCACCAAGTGCCCAATATGGGAAGGTGAGAGCATACGGTCTTGAGGGGATCGTTAGCTTCAAATAACTGGAAATATTACAATGCTTGGGCGACAATCCATTCCCTTCTGCTTATACAGTAGATGATAGAAAACTAAAGAAATCACCTAGCGGTAAACCAACCAAGGACAAGCCAAGAAACTGAAATAACAATCACTCAACCAATTATCCAGCGGGAAGACTAGGAATGAAATTAACAGTCAACTCTACCGCTTATGCAACGGGAGGATAGTAATACAAAATAAGATATAGGCAGCAAGCCAGCCTCGTCCACTTGTTCAGTGGGAAATGAAGAGCAATTTCCAAATATTACTTGCTGATAGTGCTACTATTCAGCATTACAATAATCATCATGTTTGCAACAAAGATGAATCACTGAACATAGTTGCACATATTGCTCAATCTACTCCACAAGGTACAAGGGACTCTCCACACAAGAAAAACATTCCAAACTCAAAAATCTCAAAATCTGATAAACTCCCAGCATGCTGAAAACACACAGACCAGCAACACCAAATCCCACTAAAACACTCACAACTCCCTCAAATCTTAACTGAATGACATGAAACTGAAAGCATATGACTCCTAGGAGGTAGGCAATCAAGCCTAGAACAACAAACTATAACAAATTGTCCCAAATGCATTATGCACGCATCCCAAAGCACTCAACCACATGGTACGACCAGCTAAGGGGGTGATTTGCTAAAATAAAATCCAAGACAACAATTTAAGCTCTATAAACTCACAAAATGAATAGCCTAAACCAAACAGAGAGATAGAGGAAATACCCAAAACGAGAAGAATAACACACTGAGACTTACGAACAAATACCTTCTTCAGCACACCACACGAACAACCTGGACACTCCAAAACTCTTCCAAAAATCAGAAAACAAAACAGAAATCTGCGACATTATTTTCAATCCACTCCTCTGAGATGAAGAGCAGGCTCTAGCTTGACTAGTTCCTATATTGCAAGCAATGACTAGGAGGTACGCGTTCCCCGAAGCTTCACTCTGCATTTTGATAGTACTTAGTTATAATATTTGCTCAAAGATCCCAAATAAGAGGCCAACACTCATATTTATAGATTCTGAGGGCTCAAATTCAAATCCAAATGGCGCCCAAATTCCCCTCATTTCACTTGCATTTCATTTCATGACACCTTCTAGACTTGGCGTTGCATTTTTCATATTTTTCCCTTAGCATATGGCATCCAAACATTACACCCTCCTTAAGTCGAACTTTTGGAGATAACTTAAGGTGTATAAATATAATGCATTTGTACTTTGGCATCCCACAAGAGGGTGAAATAATTCGCCAAGTAGACTTAGGATAAAATTATTATTTCCTCCTTTCCTAAGTCGTCAAAAATAATCAAATATTAAAACCTTGTGCCTAAGGTATTAATATATTAAAAATACCTTCTCCTCAAAGACTAATTATTGCCAAATTGAGTCGGAGACTGAAGTGCTCGAAATCACCAAAACTGAACTGCTAAAAATGGTACTGCCAAATATAGTACTTACTAAAAATAGTAAGTCCTGAAAACATCACCAAAAGATTTCTCTTCAAACCTCGTGAGTGAACTCAGAAAACCAAAAAAAACCCTAAAATCTTGACAGTTGCCTCCAACTTACTAAAAATAGTAAGTTCGGAAAACTTCTCTAAACTGGATGCATGTCACACCCTACAAAGCTCTCAGAAAACCCAGAAAGAATCCACAATCTAAATTGTCGAATTCCAACTCGTCAATCATCAAACAGCTCCTGCAAACCTCCACAAAAGTTGGAAACCCTAATTTCTACTTCCAGTTAGCCTATGAGTCTTCGGGATAGGCTAATGGCCAGCTGAACTTCTCATCATTGAGAAGGGAACATTACAGCTGGCTAGGGTAGTGACTCAACATTTCTAGTGCATTCCTGAATCGAAACAATGTCGGTGATGATAGTTGAATACCGACTAGGTAATTTACTTCTAATCGAAGATATTTATTATTTAACGATAAAGTTTAAGTTATAAAGTTAAATTAAAATGTTTAACTTTGTGGTTATTTAATAACTTTAGTGGGACCATAAATATAAGTGTTAAAAGAGTTGAATGTCCCCTTTCTTTAAAAAGGTACATGGGTGCCTTAATGAGGAGATTATAATATTAAAATAAAAGCGATTTCTATTATCCCACATTGCCTGTGAGTTGGGTCAACTTCCTTGGAGAATGAATAAATAGAAGGTTTGAGAGCTCTTCCAACATGTTGGATTTAATAAGAGTTTATGAAATTGTTTGGAGAGTTCATCTTCTAGGGCTTGGATGATGAAATTCCTCTTTGCTAACAATCTCTACGCTGTTGCAAGACACCGTCTGGAGGTTTAGTTTGGTGTTCAAATTAAGGTAAAATCTAATTGCTTCAATTAGCTATTACTTCAGGAGGCTGACTTGAGACATTGAAATTGGGATTGGATTGAAAATTATTATTCTCTTGGCTAGGCCGTACCAATTTGATATTTGTTGGAGTTTGTGTTGAGCCGTACTATCTTAGAAAGTATTTTACAGCCTTGGGCAATATTAGAAAGGAAAATACAGGTCTGAAACAAACTTGAAGGGGGGGCATACCAATCTGGACATCATCTACAGCCAGCCATACAAATCACAAATACCTAGCAATGGGTCGTACAGGTTTGAAAGTGCTGAGGGAGGGTGTCATACTAGTCTGAAACCACCTTCAGGAGTGTCGTCTAGGTCTGCAATCTACAGCAAGGGAGCCTTTTCACATCTGAAACCAAATTAATGGAGTTGTACCATGCTGGATTGTAAAGTCAAGACTCATTAATGCTGTTATTGTATTTAGTAAACATTCTTATGTTTGGAGCAGCAAATTTGGTACACAAATACTATGTAATGCTTATTATTTGAAGAGAAATCAGAGTAGTGAACTATTGTTATTGTTTCTCAAAGTTGTTGGTGTTAGAATAGAGGAAGTGTTTGGCTCATTATTGTTGATATTAATATAGAAAGCTGCAATATCTATGTTTGGTGTTTATTTGTGTTTATCAATCCCTCTATATCTTTGCAAGTAACTGTAAACTCAGAAAAAAACCAAAATCAGAAAACTCCATAGTCAACTTGCAAGCAAACTGTTTGACAAAATTACAGTGAGTGGGAAAGGCAAAAAAAATAGTGGCTAGCAAGGGGGCATCTTACATGCTAAGGAAAAATATAGGAATATCGCAATAGATGACATTATAATTGGTATCAAAGCATCGTTCCTGCCAGCCTGATGGGCAAACAGTCAAAGGGCTCTAGAAAGGGAAAAGAAGAAAATTGCAACAAGCAACAACCATAACCAAGACAACACAAGGAGTCAACAAATGGAACATGAATTGAGGGCTTTTATGGTGAAAAATGAACAAACAACTCAAGCCCTTCTTCAAACCCTATAGAATATAAACAATGCCTTGAATACTCTTACACCCAACCACAGAAATGGGAGAAAAAACGTGGAGTTAGGCCCTCTTTCTGGCTCTAAGTGGCTTATGAGAAGCAAGGTGGAGTTAGGCCCCTTCCTGGCTCATGGGAGCAAAAAGGTGAGGTAAGGCCCTCTTTCTAGCTCTAAATGGGTTATGAACAACAAGGTGGGGTTAGGCCCCCTTCCTAGCTCATGGGAGAAGAAAGGTGAGAATAGGCCCTCTTTCTAGCTCTAAGTGGCTTAAGAACAACAAGATGGGGTTAGGCCCCTTTCCCAGCTCATGGGAGCAGAAAAGTGAGATTATGCCCTCTTTCTAGCTCTAAGTGGCTAATAAGCAGCAAGATGGGGTTAGGCCCCCTTCCCGGCTCATGGGAATAGAAAGGTGGGGTTAGGCCCTCTTTCTAGCTCTAAGTGTCATATGAGCAACAAGGTGGGGTTAGGCCCCCTTCCCAGCTCATGGGTGTAGCAAGGCAAGGTTAGGCCCCCTTCCTAGCTCCTAACAAACCCTTCAATGCACTTGCCTTTTGCAGATCCCAAAACTTCTTTCCTCCTTTGATCCTCCCACCCTACAAGTTAAAAATAAATCAATGGATGCATTCTAGTCAATAAGAAGGGATCTAATAATACTTGTATTTGTGTGTATTCTCCGTGTTAGTATATTTTCATGTGTATGTTTTGTGTTTCTATGTGCATGCTCCATGTTTGGTTCATACCTGATGTGTTTCCAATATGTCTACCCCAATGATTACTATAAACATATTACTAGTATCATTTTTGGTTGATCTAGAATATGAGAATAACCAAGAGTGAACCAAAAGATATGAATGTTTTTTAGAAAAGAACAATTTAAGGTCATAGTTGTGTGTCATACTTCTAATCCTCATCTTAATATATGGAAGACTCTTAAATTTCAAACCTTGCCAATTTCCAACTCTAGATTATGTTGTTGCAAGTTTTAGCCCAAATTCACAACTTAGGGTAATACTAGGGTTACTGAAGCTAATTATATCATATGGAGGATCTAAGGATTACAAATCCCCAAGAGATGATTTGAAACCCTCGCATTTGCAAAGATTTGGTTAAACCCTGTCATTGCTTGAGGACAAGAAAATTTGGGAAGGGCAGACCGACATGCCGCTGCCTTGTAGGACAGATCACAGCTTAATAGATGACATTAGGGAAATAAGTTAAAGGAAATTCAAAAGGACCGTCTAAGTTTATTATCTTTGCTAACTATCCTGAATAACCTAAGTGATGAAATAAACTAGGGCCGACACAAATTAATGAAGAACAATTTATTTAGGCCGACCTAATGAAGAACAATTCCTTGTAAGGCCAACCACAAATTAACTAAAATACCAATTTATTTTAATGGGTCGACTAAGTGACTACATAAGGGCAGCAAGTCTATTTGAAAGGGTACATCCCTCCGAATGAAAGGCATAACCCCAGCCATGAAAGGTATATAAAGAAGGAGATTGGGTTGAGAGAAGGGCATGAGCCATGGGAAATTGAATCATTTATGGTAAATTATACTGGGTTATAGAATAAGCAAATCAGCAAAATTATCAACCAGCAAGTAGGGTTAAACTCTCAGCCATAAAGCGATTAAATCATCAATAAACATGTCTATATCGAATGATCAATGGAATGAAAAGCAAAAGATCAGATCAGATGTACAGATCAGCAATCAGTAATCAGCAGACTGATAATCAAAGAAGGGAAACAATTCAATTAGCATCTTTGTTCATAAAGAGTGGATCGGTCTAAGATATAAAGCAGATCAGGTAATCATTCCAAATCTAGCACATCGGATCAGACAGAGAAGTCAATCGATCATAACTGGCTATCTGATTTCAGAGTTGATAAAAGGATAGTCAGCAGACTTTGATAGGTGTTTGCCCCTAAATCAAAACTTAAAGTTGACAATTTGCAATTCCTTAATATACTTCATACCTCACTTGGTGATTCTAGGGCAAAATATAGGAATATCCCAATAGGGGAACATTACAAATTTTTATGTGCTTGAATCAAAATGGATTTGGTTTAAAAAATGATGCACCAAACTAACAGAGTTCTATCTTTAATTTTGTCTGAAATTTTTTGATATACCTCGAGTATTTTAATATCTCTTGGCACATTTCAATTCCAATTTAAGATGAATCCAGGCTTGTGGCTGTCATTATCAAAAAAGAATTTGGAGTCAATCACGACATATCAATAATCTCAAACCATCTTGATATATTTCATTGCATTGCATAAGTGTAGATAATCAGGCAAAAGATCAAGACACAACTATTATAAAGGCAAAAAATTAAGTGTTTGTACATAGTCCAACACCTATGCACATTATGTCATTTCTTCTCTATCTTGCATTGTAAGGAGAGGTCCATGATGTGAAAAAGAAGCCTTACATACTATGATATAGGTTCTGGTTCAGATCTTGGTTGGGATTCACAGATTCAGTTCGTGCATGTGGAAAAACTCTTTTGGGGCTGGGTTTGTTTTGGGTTCATCCATACAAAAAACATGTAAAAATCGTTAAAATGTATATTTGTAGAAGAAACATACATATTTCTCAGTATCTTTTATCTTTATATACAAGAATATTTATAAACCATATAAAATGTTAGTAAATTAATATATTATATAACTATAATACTATAGAAATATTAATAATTATAATATAAACATATAAATATTATATTTTTTTAAATAATAATATTATCAACAAGATCCACTAAAGTGTAAAGTTGTTGAATTTTCCAATCTATCAGCAATAATTCACAAATCTCCAATGCCACATGTAATGTCCCCTTCTTAGTAAGGAGAAACTAGTGGTCTACTAGCCTATTCCAGAGCCCTGTAGTCTGACTGGAATCAGGAATTAGGGTTTCCCATTTTTGTGGAATACTGCATGAACCAATTGATGCTTGTTTGGTAGGGATTCTTCGATTCCGATTATGGATTCCTTTTGGGTTTTTTGAGGGCTTCACAAAGGTATAACATGCATCTTGTTCTGAAGTGATTTTTTAACTTACTATTTTTAGTAAGTTGGTGGCAGTTGACTGGATTTTGAGGTTATTCTGGATTTTCCAAGCTCATTCACGGGGTTCGACGAGCATGTTTTTCAGAGTTGTTTTCATGACTTGCTATTTTTATTAAGTGTCAGTTTAGGCAATACTATTTTTGGCAATCTGGGGCAAAGCTCCAATCCAGTTCAAATTAGTGATTTCCTACACTTCAGTTCATAGTTTGATTTGACAGTGATCAGTAGTTGATTTATAACTGATTAATTAAATATTATTACTTTATCCTAAAGTTTGATATTTAATTATTTTTACTGATCAATTTTTGGAGGAACGACTTAGGAGGGAAAAATTATATCATTTATCCTAAGTCATGTTTTATTTCCCTAAGCAGTTGGCATAAAAAAATGAATGTATTTCATGCTCTGTAATGTTAATGTGTTATAACATGGCGATTTTTGGAAAAGTGTGACTAGGGAGATTGGGAAAGTGGACGCCATGTAATATCCCCTTCTTTTTTTCAACACAACGAGATTCACCCGTTAAGGTTAGAACAATCAAACTTCCGCAGAAAGGAAATGCTGAAAGTAACCCTTTCACTTTCTGATCACCGCAAGCCTAGTATGGGAGGGTGAGAGCATACAATGTCAAGGGAATCGTTAGCTCAAATAACTGCTCGAAATGAAATCTCAAATACAATACTAGGTGGCAAGCCAGCCCCTTCTGCTTATCCAACGGGTGTAAGAACTTCTACAGCATTATGGTGGTGCAACCAACCAATTAGAAGATTACAAACTAAAAGAACAATAATCACTCGACCGCTTATGCAGCAAGAGGACTAGAAATGAAATAGCAATCAACTCCACCGCTTATTCAGCGAGATGACTGAAAACGAGATTACAAATCAACTCTACCGCTTATGCAGCAGGAGGACAGTAGGCGGCAAAGCCAACCTCTTCCACTTATGCAGTGGGATTAAGAGCAATAATCCAATTAGTAAGTACTACTAACCAGCTTTACAATGCACAAATATGGATTACAAATTAAGAGAAAGCACTATCCAAAAGATAGGCGGCAAGGCCAGCCTCTTCCACTTTGCAGTGGGTCTAAGAAAGATCAATAGAAATTGTTGTTAGTACTACTACCAACATTACAATATGAATCATAGAAGATAAGAATGAAGAACCAACAGCTGCAAACAATTACCAAGATCTTTCTCTCCACACAAAAGAACCCACACACCCTAAAACCAACTCCACACAAGAAGACACTCCAAATCGGAAAATCTCTAAATCTGATATAATCCCAGCACGCTGAAAACACAGACCAACAACACCAAATCCCACTAAAACACTCACAACTCACCCAATTATTAACCGAATGACATGAAACTGAAAGCATATGATCACTAGGAGGCAGGCGATCAATCCTAGGACAACAAAACATGGCAAACTGACCCCAATAATTTATGCACGCATCCCAAAGCATTCAGCCACATGGTACATCCAGCTAGGGTACAATTTTGCAAAAATAAAATCCTAAACACCATTTTAGACTCTACAAACTCACAAAACGAATCGCCCAAACCATAAAAAGAGATAGAAGAAATACCCAGAACGAGAAGAATGACACACTGAGATCTGCAACCAAGAATCTACTTCAGCACACTCTGCGACCAGCAACAAAAACACTTAGAAATCCACACAAATCTTCACTACATTGGGTCCAATCTGCTCCCCTGGATGAGAAACAGTCATACATTCAACTAGGTGCTATCTCTCAAGAACGAAATTGAGGCACTAGGAGGTATGTGTTCCTCGACGTAAGAGTCTGACAACATTTTGGCAGCACTTCGTTATCAAAGAAATAATGGATACCAAAAACAAGAGCCCAACACTCTTATTTATCTTTTAAAAGCTCCAAATTCAAATTCAACTCCCTCCAAAATGCCATGAAATGAAATGAAATTACATCCAATTTGGATGCCCAAGCAAAAATAATATTTGCCTTTATTTTAAATCATGTATTTTCTCCAAAAGGGACGCCCACTTAACATAAGTCAAAATAATTCTTAATTCTTCAAATTGACCCCCTCAAGGTAGCAAATATACTTGTAATATATTCATAAATTGAGATATGGCGTCCAAGGAAATGCAGTGAATTATTTCATAAAATTAACATATTTCTTTCGAAGGCGTCCATCATGCCTTATAAATAATTCACTTATAAAATATTTTTCCTCAACCATGAAGTTGTGCAACATAAGCTCAAACTTGCCAAAATAGCTCCAAAAATGTTGGAAGACCAACTGCTCAAACTGAACTGTCAAAAATAACCATCTAAACTGACCTACTGAAACCCTACTAAAAATAGCACTACTAAAAATAGAACTTACTAAAAATAGCATACTGCTAAAAATAGTGTGTCCAAATGCATTTTAACCACATAATGAGCAGCTATCACAACTTACTAAAAATAGTAAGTCCGGAAAAGTCTTTGGATTCGTTTGCATGTCACACCATCGCAAGGCTCTCTGAAAACCCAAAAACCTAGAAAAATAAGTTGTCCTCGCCCCCACTTACTAAAAATAGTAAGTTCGAAAAAGACCTCAGATTCAGTTGCATGTCACACCATCGCGAAGCTCTCTTAAAACCTAGAAGGAATCCAAAATCAAAACTATAAAATTCCAACATGCAAGCCACCAAAACTGCCAAAGCATCCTACTAGAAAATAGGAAACCCTAATTTTTGCCTCTGATTGACCAACAGGTCTCGAAATTGGCCCACAGTCCCCAAAACCCACTAGAGTGGAAAAGGGGACATTACAGTACACCCTTCCCAAAATTGCTTGTCCTCAAGCAATGCCACCACAACTCCAGAAAATTTTAAACTGGTCCTCACCAGAGCAAGTATGATCCTAGGGTCCCATGTCCGTCTCAGAAAGAACCCACCATGTCGATGTTGTGCCACTCTGATCACATTAGTGAAAACACCATGCCAAAACTGGACTAACCTCCCTTGTAACTCCAAAATGTTACCATCCATGATATTCAAACTGAAAAATCTTGAAGGATTGAAATCAATATCAACAATGCCACTGTTTATCACAAGCCTGGGCAATAGGAAATTAAGTCTACTCAATTCACAATCAAGCTCCACAACATATCTCCCCAAGGTGTCAAGCAGAGCCATGACTGTAAATGTGACTTCTCCAAATCTCCTTGCAAGGAGGAAAACAATCCTTTGCAGGAGCTCAACAAACGCATTCACATAACTCCACATGAATCTACTAGGCCTCAATTGAATTAGTTTGATACAACCATGGAGACTTCTGAAAACTCTTACAGTTCCCACTCCAAGCACCTCAGAAATGGTGAACCAAAGAAAGCAAAGGTTCGTTGTTCCAACCATAAGAAGAGAGAGGGAATAAGGATAACCTCTGCTTAGAGCTTGAACACTTCCCATACATGGATACTAATTACCCCAACTCGCCATACCTCTCATCTAAGACCATAACCCATCCTGCTAGGAGACGCTGAAGTATGAAAAAGAGAAAACCAGTAGCCCACCAAGTTTGAAATGATTGACTTGAGGTCCGATCTTGGGAAAATCAGCATCCAAGAAGATGAACAGTTGCTGCAACACGGGAAAACATCATCCAAAACAACACATCTACTTACGTCCAAGGCTGGAAATATCCTGTCTAGTGACTCCAACTCCACATGGAACCATCCTTTGCTCAGAATATCTTTCCAATCCACTAGTTGATGAGCAAAAGAAACCATCAAACACATTTGTTGATCAGAATCTGAACTCATGTGTAAGCTAATCAGATTGTGGACAGTAGTGCTAACACTCATTGTCACAACTCCAAGGCTCTCTGAAATATGAGCCATAGCATAAAGAAGTTCACTATCCTGGACCAACTTAGGAGGTAAACTGTTAAAGTTTACAACACAAACCTTCATAAAGAGAACTCCTTGAGTTTGGAAGGTTTGAAATAAACACTAATGAAGTGCCATCTGATTGAAGTGCTCTACATAGAGGACAACAGTAGTACCAAAGAATTTTCCAAGTATAAGCATGAAAGTTGAGCATTCCAATGCTCAAAAATAAATCAAAAGTGGCTGGAAAACGCCTCCAAGCAATCTCCAATTGAAAACTATTACTTGCATGACCATAGAAATTGAACCAACTCCCTTGAATGAGAGAAAACCATAAAGTGAAGTGACTAATCTACATCCACTCAGCAAGCCCAAATCTGAAAATATGATCCATTCTTTTCCAAAGAAGATGCCCAAGAGTATGCATTTGATCAATGCTCCAATTTTGAAATAATATCTCATGGTTGCAAATTGCACCTAGGTCTCAAACTCTGCAATGTGATCCACCCTCATCACTAAAGTCATAAGGAACTCCCACATCAAACTTGGAAAGTGGATTAACAAATGTCCGATCAGCATTTGTATCAAACAACAGATTATCAACCTCTTGATTACTATCGTAGTCATGCTCCACCCAAACATTCTACTGCTCCAAAATCACTTTTTTCTGATCTTAGGGGACAAAGAGAAAGATCATACTCCTCCTGAATGCAATCAAGCTCCTCCATTACCTGATTGATCTCCTTGTCCATTTCTCTATTCTCTTGCTCTCTTAAATGTTTGGCCTCATAGAGCTGATCATTTGCTTCAAGAAGCGTCTCTTGGACACTTTTGAAAGCAAGCCTAGTGGAATAAAGCTCAATGGTGAGCTCACTAACCTCTCCCCTCAATTGCTTATTTAAAGAAAAAGTCTCATCTGCAAACTTGGTGGCAACATCTCTATCATGCATCATGTGTAAGAAAACCAATTTTATTCCCTCCATTGTGTTCTTGATCATGTGCAAATCAGCAAGGGGAACATTTTATTCACATTGGTCTCTTGGTGTAATGAAGATGAATTTTTCAACTAGGCTTCTAATGTCATCCAATCTAGATAAAGTGTTGGCCGTACTTTCCTGGAGGTGCCTCAGGTTGCGTGCTTCTTTTTGTAGGCATTTTTGGTGTTAGTCTTTGCTCCTATCTTGGTCGCCTTGGTCATATCTTCCATTTGCCTGTGTTCGTGTGCGATTTGGAGTTATTTCGAGGAAGTTGTGAGTCTTTCAGAGTTGTTGGCCCATTCCTGGAGTTGTTGGTATTTTACATCAGATTTGGTTATTTGTGTTTTAGCTTGTATTTGTCTGAGTTCCAATGTTATAATTCCTAGTACTTCATTGTATTCATCACTGTAATTGTTGGTTAGTAGTACTAACCTCTATTGTATATGAAGTACTTCATTGTAATTCCCACTGCATAAGTGGAAGAGGCTGACTTGGCCACCTGCAGTGTTTGTAATTCAGTTTGTTGTTCAATCCTCCCGCTGCATAAGCGGTCGAGTGATCTTTGTTTGTAATCGTCCTCCCACTGCTTAAGCAGTTGAGTGATCTTTGCTTGTAATTGTCCTCCCACTGCATAAGCAATTGAGTTGAGTTGTTTAGTGAAAAGTCCTCCCCCTGAAATATTGCGGTAGAGTGATTTGTGTGTGAATGTGTTCTTGTTCCCTTGGCTCCAAGTTTCCTTGTTTTACCTGTTGGAAAGTGGAAGGGGCTAGCTTGCTGGCCAATATTGTAATCTGTATTTTCAATGTTGCATCTAACGATCCCCTATCACCGTATGCTCTCACCCTCCCAGTCTGGGCTCTCAGTGATCAAAAGGTGTAGGGTTCCTTTCAGTTGGTTTGGATTGCATTATTCTAACCCTAACGGGTGATTTGTGTGTTTGTAAAACTATTAAAAAACAAAAAAAAATCGTTGGGGATATTACACCACAAAACCATGTTCTTTAACCACAAAATCTCATTGAATGACTACTTGTTGGGAGCTCGAGCCAGCAATAATATATTATTATTAGAAAACTTGAATGGATCCTTTTTGCACAGAACCAGATCCCGAATTTGGTATGAACTCAACCCAGATCTGATAGCTTCCCCCACCTATCCAGTAACATGTCTTAAATGCAATGAAACAATGACAAAAAGACTTCTATGCTATTAACCATGTGTCCATGAAGTTGATATTTCGTTGTGGATCCACTCATCCTATTATCATTGACTGATTTGAATGTAGGTCAACATGACCTCTTGACTTTCTTTCCCCGCTTATCCTTCTAGTTATGTGTGTGTGAATAAAATTATCAACTGCATTTATAGGGGTTCATTTGAAAGTTTGTGCAATTATTAAAGATCCTCTCACCTTTATTAAAGATCCTCTGATAGTCATTAGGCAAGCATCTTGAATACACTTCGCCTATGATTATTTATTGTTATCACATTCCAAAAGATAAATATATTTAATGCTACCAATATTGTATCTTCATTGATCACTACCACTTCAATACATTTATATATTCCATATTTATAACATAAAAAGCAATTAAAAAACATAAAATTGAAGGAAAAAGTACTGGATGGTTGGCCTAGGAGTATTAAAGTAATATTATATTATTTAATGGTCATTTAGGATAGTTTCGTTTAATTAGTTACCTTCTAATTTAGCTTTTGTTTATAATTGTTTCTTTTAGAAAAATTGTCTTGTAATTGCCTATATGTAACTTTGTTTTCATTAATCGATTATCCAATTACCACTTCATGGTATGAGAGGAGGACTAAAATCTTTTGCAAATTTTTAATAAAAATTTGTATGCAATTCTAAAAATCGCGAAAGTTTTTTCTTGCTGAAAAATTGTGGGTTTGTCTTAAAATCGTGCAGATTTTTTTGAAAAATCATGGATTTTCTTCAAGGATTTTGAAACAAAATTGCAGCTCACCCTTTGTGAAGTTTGCGGGTCTTAAAGTAGCCATTAATTGCAAATTTTTTTGCGCAAAAAGTCCCATCATTTTTTGTTGAAAAATTGTGCAGATTTATTCCACATAATCGTGACGGTTTTTCATTTTTTTTCCCATCAGTGACGCACAGGGATTTTCAATGAACAACACGAGACGTTCTTTATTTTTCTTTGTGCACAAGTTCTATTTCTACTTTTCGCGATGGGAAGTTCTTTGTTTCCACAACCAAATTTCTCTATACAACGTTGGCCCTGTGCATTTTCTTCCACGATGGCCCTATATGTTTTCTTCCACGACGAACAACTAACACCCCTATACACCAAACCTAAACCTAAAACAATCAAACTAACAACTAAAAAACACAAAACAAACTCATTTTATCATTTTCCATATTATGAAGAAGACAAAAAGAGAAACAATTGTGAGAAGAGAAGAGAACAACAATGAGAAGAAGGCAAGAGAGAATCAAATAATATTATTTGAGATAAGTTTATTATCCATTGTTCATTTGTAAAAATTCTTTTGCATATTTTTCAGTGTTTCAAACACTTGCAGAAGATTTTTTATTTTTTTTATTTTATGTTTTCACTTGTAGCTATGTTTTGAATCAACAAAAAGACAACAGACACAATGAGATTGGTGAGGGTGATGAGGTTCAAATTCATATAAGTACAATTGGGGGTTCTCCTAGGAGAGAGAGAAGGATTGTGAATTCAAATAACCCATTTGAATGCCCTTCTAAACTCCTCAAAACTTATGCAAAGGGCCCATTTAATCCAAAAAACCTCATTTACAATTTGCAACAGCCATAGACAAGAACAAGCAAAAAAATTAAGGAGAATAAAGCATATTTAAATCATTTGAGCAACAAGGACTATGGGAGCAGCTACACAGGTTTATTCTCATCTTTTGTGTATAATTGGACAAGGTGTAGTAAGTTGTGAAAATTTTGATCAAATCTTTGTCGCATTCCTCTTGACAATTTCTCTACACATACATCACATCACCATATATCATAGCTTAGTTTAATGATCATAACACGAAAAGAGGTTTATGTTTAACTTTATACACCATATCTCTAATGATCATATCTTAATTAATGTTTAGATCAAAGTCCTCACGGACCATAAATTGTATCAAACTGAACACTGAGAACAAAAAAACAAAACTGAAACAAAGGAATCAAACTCAAGAATTCTTTTTGGACTATGCAGATTGCCATTTTCCTGAGATGCTCCTGCATCAGTTTATGGTCATTACATCCTTTGCCTCCATCAAAAACAAAACTTGGGCACCAACTTATCTCCCATCACTCTAGATGAGATTGATCCACAATCAGATTTGATTGTTAATATTGAGGATCCCATATTTAACAAAGAGGACCTTGCATGGATTGGTCAAATAGATTTAGAAGCAAATGTAGTAGCCAAGGCATAGGATAGAGCATGAGTAAACCCATTGGATGTTGGTGTCACTAATACACAGGTAGATATGATGGTTGCATCAACAAGGACCTATCTTAGATGCATGCATAGAACTTGTTGTATACTATGGATGTTGTGACAAGTGATGCAGGCTTCTCTAATCCATAGAATTATACTTTTAGTTTTGATATTTGTTTTAATGTGATGGATTTTGTATGAGTTTTGTATACACTTGACAATATTTATATATCTATAAATGTTGTTTCCTTCAACTAAAATCCACTTTTATTCTCAAGTGATTGATGTATACTTGTGCTTGTGATCAAAGTAGCTTCTATTTGATTAATTTAATGTGTATATTTATTGAAGGGTGAAAGACACAAGTTTTGAATCCTTAAAAAAATTTATATTTCATTCTTTTTCAATTTGTTAAGCCTATTGTATCTTGGCCAAGTTTGAGTCCAAGTCATAAATCAGCTTGCTGTGTCTAAGTATTGTAAAATTGGTTGTTATTGTATGTAATGGCTGCCAAACACTGGAATAGAAAAGAAATGGATTTCCTCTGACTCAAAAGATAACTCAATATGAAAATTTTTGTATGGGTACAACATCATGCAAATTCATAATTACAATTTGAAAAGACATCAAATTTTGAGTTGCACAAAGTGACCAAAAGTTTGTCCAGTCTTTTAACGTTAAACTTAAAACCTAATGTTGGAAAGCATTTATGGTCAATGGTAGTGCATGATAAATGTGAGTAAACATTAGAGAGGATAGAAATCATTATTAAAAGTATCGTGAATAATGGAATCAAAAAACCATTTTTTTCCAATATTTTCTTTATCTAAGCAGAAATAATAGTACAGTTGTAAACATTACTTCTAGTAAGTATTATGCTTACCAATTAAAAGGCCCCTATAGGAAAATCTGGGTTGATCAATAATGATCCAAGGAGCCATCGAGACCATTACATTTTTTGTTTTGGAATTGAACAGACATAGCTGGCTTAGCGTCTGCAAGATTGATCGATGTGTTAGAAATTTGGGACTTTTACTTAATCCCAAATGATCATGTAAAATACTGCAGAAAACTACATCAAGAATACATTGAAAACTACTAATAAAATTTAGTGTACACTATCTGAGTTCTTAATCTTTGATGATTCTCAAGTTAAGATGTCCCAAAACTGGGTTTTATAAGTGCCACTTATCACAATTTAAGTTGTAGTAATCTGCAAACTTTAAACATTGATAGAACGCACAGAAATTAAATAAGATGTGATGCAATTTGACAGATATATATAATCAATACTAACATGATACATCTTAGATTTATCTGAAATTGAATTGTTTTGCAATATTCTTATTGGTCCATAATCACTCAGAAGGTAAAAAACAATATCCTATTCCACACACACATCCGTATAATGAACTAAACATCTTATGTTTCTAGCTTTTCATTTTTGTAGTTAAAATTTGGGGATAACTGATATCTACTAAGCATAAGAAACTGATTACCTCAAGTCCATGAAGAGCCCCATAGATAGTATTACCCTGCAAACAGTACCCAATTAAGTTGCAATCCTTCAAAGCCAAAAGTGCATATACATAAGTGCAGGCAAGTTTAAATAAAATGATGAGATATATTTGGTATACATTACATCTTAAACTGAATACGCAAAATTATTAACTAATTTTTTCCCAGTGTGATTGTGTATATCATCAGAGATATAATTTAAGTATTTGCACAAAATGTTTTTTGCATGAACACAGTGAGAAACATTATCATGAAAAGAGTACATTATTCATTGTAGAGGAGTTAGAGAAATTTCATGAGCACTTCTGAAATATATTCACCGCATATGGAAGGTCTATTGAAAGTCAATCTTGATAGTAAGTGTTTCCCATAGTCCATTACTACAGGATTTCCTTTCCCTTTTTGGTAAATCCAAAAGTATAGGATTTCCTTATTTGTAAAGATATTTTGGCTCTTGATGTACATAAGCATTTATTTTTGCTTTTTTCTTCACACCTATTCCAAAAAGTGTCCTTGGTTTTTATTGCATTTATGCTTCGTTTTTATTTGCTTATGGCCCTTCAATTGAAATGAATTATTTATGCATATCTGAAAGCCACAAGCCATGACGATGTTTGTTTAGAGTTCTATCGCTCAAGTACTTTTATGGGAATAAGTTGAGCAAACCTCAACCATAAATCTTTTCATTTTCATGTTTGATAACTTGGTTGAATGTTCGAAAGTTGATTGACTGCTATTTCCTAGTGCACCGCCCTATTGGCACCCACCCTAGTAGTCCAAAATTTTCTAAGTCTAGTGCCCCTTTGTTTCCTTGTCGTTACCTTGCTCATCATTGATAATGAATCTAAGAATTCTTCAAAGCGCCCCTTGGTCAAATTTGTTCTTAGTGGTTGGACTCAATCTACCATTACTAGAATTGGCCTATGTCCTAGCCCCTTTGTGCATTTAGGCCTCATTTTTTCATCACATATAACTGATTTGAGAAATCTTTATATGGGTTTCCATTGTCAAATTTTTCCCGAGTGTTGATCTCCTTCATCCCCCATGTGCCTATCATATGTTGGAAGCTACAAAATCTTTAGAAATTTCTAAGTTCGGGATATTTTTTGGTCACTTTATGATGTTTCTACAAAGTGCCAACTTTTAATGGACATCCGAGCATTTCCTACCAATCCATTATTTAGTCTTAAAGTGCAATTTTGCTTAAAGTGCCACAAATTTTATTGCTCCTTTCCTTCCTTCCTCCCTTCCATTTTTCTTCTTTTCCTAGTCTTTGTGGGATCTCGATAGGGACCTAGATATTTGTCCATTCTCTTGATCCTTTGTCTTATTTTGCAAGTTTTCCTTGCATCTTTCCCCCTTCTTGTGGAATTCCTTTGCACATCTTGACATCTAGACCCTTGTTCTGATATCCTATTCAAACATCCACTTCCACATTGAATTCTAACAAAGGTCGTCTATGCCTTTTTCCATTCATTTCCTCTCATGCAAGTTCGATCTGATTTTTAACCCTCCTCCACTGCATCCACTTCACATATCCACTTCTGCATTGAATTCTTGCAAAATGCCTTTTGTTGTTCATTTCTTATTGCATGGACCTCAACTTGACTCTAGGCATCATGTTTTAGACATAACATCTTGATATTCAATTTTACATCCTTTTCTCATGTGTCTCATCCACTTGTTTCACCCCTTTGCAAATTTTCATTGAACTTTAGGACTTCCATTCCCCAATCCAATTACAACGTCTGGTCCTAATCCAAAACCTCACATGTTCCATTCTCTCATCCTCTTGCACTTCAAAATTTTGCATATCTTCTAGATTCCTTCCTACACTCATTGAATCTTTCCATAAGCACCATTAACGCTCATTTTGACTCTTGCAACTACCAAATTGGTCTTTCCTACCAAAAAAAGCTTATTCATCCTATGACACCAATCTTAGTTCACAAATACCATGAAGAATACCATGCCACCACAAATGTGGTGGTTAGAATTTTAGATGGTGATAATTTTTACCCCATTTCAATAGATTTCATGGGATTTCAACTCATTTCACAAGCCACGTTAATGAAATCTAGCTCTTAGTTGAATTCCCACAAAGATTCGATGCCCAAAAAAAATGCTATAAATATCAATTCATTTGCCAAAACAATAGTTGGTCATTTCTCCATTTCCACATGACTACAACAAGTCTAGTCTAGAGTTTCAACTCTTCTAAATCTAGTCACTTGTTGAGCAGTTAATTTAACAAATTACAAAGAGGTAGGCTATTTGTAGCAAGTGTTTGTAACTAAATCTCTCCTCGATCATTTGTAACTCTTTAGAGAGGCTTCTAAGTGATGAAATGTGACAGGTTCTTCTTAGTTTGGGATTTTTCTTGCTAAATTTGCTAGTATGAATGTAATCGAGATTAGATGAATGTTGTGTTATTCTAAATCACTCTTCATAACGATATCTTCAATATCACATATGGATTTTAAGAGTTTTGAGAAAGATGATTAAGCATGTTTAGTTATTGATAGAATATCTTTTTTGTCATTTCTATGTGTTTTCTTCTAGAAATGCAACTCTGTAACCCAATATAAGGCATTGGTCTTGGAAGTGTTTGACCCTCCATACACAATGAATGAATAACATCTTTATCTAATAGTTTAAAAGTAGAAAGTAGTTTCTATGAATTTCATGGTTCAGTATTTTAACTAGAGAAACATTTGTAGCGAACCTCACGGATTTTACCTTAAAGGAATCATGTCTTGCATACCCACATCTTGCAACTATCCAAAAAAGTCTCCATTAGCTTAAAAGAGATCATATGTGTAGTAGGTTAGTCCTCAATGTAGTGACAAATTTTGGGCCAAGGCGTACATTGGATACTAATACAAGTCTGTCTATTTGTCTATATCCCGTTGTGATTAAATATTGTTAAAATTTACCTCTAGGAATACTCTCTTGGGTTTAACTAAGCCCAAAGTGAAGGAGAGATTATCCACTCTAACAATTGGCTTGTCATCACTCACATTTTGTTGATGACCTGATTCATTCACCTTCAACAATGAAATTTCCTTGGCCTTGAAGTGGATTGAATCCTCTATAAGTGTGAGCAACAATTTCTGAGCCTGATTTGTGTGATGGCCTGGGATATGTCAATTTGGTTTATATCTTTAAAATCCTAATAATCTAGCACTGAAAGTTTGTGTATAGTGTTGACATCCCATCAACTTGCACCACTAGAATGGCACAAAAAGGAAATAAGGAAGTCATTGTTTGGTATTTGGAAGTTTCAGCTGTTAGAAGAATGTCTCTTCAAAGTGAAAAGTCACTACTATATTTCAGTCAAACCCAAAATCAGTTTGTACATCAAAAACTTGAAGATGGTGACCAAAGGGAAGCCCAAATACCAGCAAGAACGGGAAAAAGCTACAACTCATTCAAGGAGATAGTGAACAACTTGGAAAGCTCATAATAAAGGAAACCTATTGTTGATGTGTTTTTTATGCACAATCAAACACAGAATAAAATGCCCAAAAGTATCTTATCCTCTCTTGAGAAAAGTCCTCCCAAATGCTAAACTATGTGATCAAGTGGAAGAATCCAAGGTTGATGTGATTGATGGTAATCCAAGGGGACTTACATTGAATACTTGAATGCTTGAATTGCTGGAACTTAATTCTAACTACTTGCTTGGAGAATAAAAAAGAGCAAAAGAGATGGGTTTGAGAAGTCTATGAACGTAGGAACGAAGGAGAATCTTTGGCGAAACTTGACTCAGCCTTGCTTTGACATGCATAGCAACAACTCCACAAAGCTTAGTGCAATCTTCTAAGGAAATTAGATGATTTTCAAAGAATTATCAAGCATGGACACCATTAATTGAATGCATATCAATGACTGGATAACAATTGAACTTAAGCTCATTCAAGTATTCCAGTTGACCACACAAGGCGAATTTACAATCAACAAACTGCTTGTGGTATGGATTAGGAGTTTCACCATGAATCATGCACAATGCTCTATCATTCAACTAATCAACATGAAAGCAAATGAGAAGTAGAAACCATGTAGCTTGTTAAAATAACACATTTCACCATATCTTCAATGAAAAGAGAGTTTATTTACAACTTCGGCAACAATTTCTACCTTCCCCTCCTACTCTACTCTAGCTGCTATCTACTATTTTCTATTCACTATTAACCTTCTATTAACTATTACAAATGAGAAGTTTGAGCCTTATATAGAGAGCTCATTACATTTCAAGAGCTCCAATCGATTTGAGATCAATGGCCGAGATTACAAGATGGAAACCCTAATTAGGGTTTGTTACAACAAACTCTTCTGGCCAATGAGAAAATTACATTTAGGTTCAATACTGAATGTGAACCAATAGAAAATGGGGGTAGTTATCTCGAAGTTTGTGCCTCCATAAGATGAATTAGGTGCATTGCATCTAGACATGCTGATGTGGAACTCCTTGATTGATGGTGTGGCGCCTAGGATGACACCTCATTTTGCTTGTAGACTTAATAGACTATCATGAAGGAATGTTGAGCAATATCTCTTGATACTCGACATTATTCAAGTAACTCAATGTGATGATGATGTTTGATTTTGAAATTTCTTGTCTTTGACTTGAATTCTTTGGTGTATTTGCGAAATCCTTTGTTTCGAGTTAAGATTCCTCTTGTTATCCTCCTTGAATGTCTTGAATTTGTCTTCCTTGAAGTTGTGAAGGTGTTGACTCGCCTTGGAATGTAGAAAATATTTTGCTTTGAGTGTCTAGAACATGTTTTAATGCTTCTCCTTCATCTTTATGCTTCCTTCATATTCCCTTGCAATCATACTTGCAAGAGAAGAAAACAAAAATCAACCTCTAACGATTGTGGAATTAAAGACATTTGAAATTACATCATTTAAATTATGAGGTTAACTTCTCAAGATTCTCCTAAAATCTAGAAATGATCACTTAAGGACTAAAATGCATGATGTTGGCTATGTTTGTTGTGATTCACATCCTCAGGCCCGAGTTTACTGTCTCTTTTAAGTCTGATCACCTACTTATCATCCTTGATTTTCTTGTTCTATCGTCTTCCAAGTCCTGATTGTTGACGTTGAGGTTGAACCTGCTGTTCTTTATGATGTTGGGCGTGGTTATATGAAAATTACTCCCTTCCATTGGCAAAGGAAGCAAGTTCGCTTCCTTCCAATGGTAAAGGGAAGCAAGTTCGCTCCCTTCCATTGGCAAAGGAAGTGAGTGAAGTAGCCATTCAGCTTTCTCTTAGCAACCTTTTCATCTATTCATCCCTGTTCATCAATTCAAGCCTTAAGGTTTTAAGTCTTCATGTGTATAAACTCATCAAATTATCTTCAATGAGCACCTTGGAAGCCATTTCGCTCCTTTCCGTTGGCAAGGGAAGTGACTTGACTCCCTTCCATTGGAAAAGGAAGTCACTTTGCTCCCTTCCAATGGCAAAGGAAGTGAGCGAAGTTCAAACTCTTAGCATCATTCCATCAATTTGATCCTTTCAATGAACAAAGGTGAGGTTCCATGCAAGGTGAAGCATTAGAAATGTTTAAGACTTTGTGTTCCATTTGTTCAAGTTCACTAAATCCCCTTCATGCATGCAAAAGAAGTCATGTCGCTTTCTTCCATTGGCAATGGAAGTGGCATCACTCCCTTCCATTGGCAAAGGTAGTGAGCGAAGTTTGCACATACTTAGCCAAATTTTGAGATTGCTGGTTAAGAATCAAATTCATTGCTTAAACAAAGGTAGTATATCACAATTCAAGATGTTTTGGACCCCTGGAAGGCAGAGGAAGGAAGTTCGCTCCTTTCCATTGGCAAAGGAAGTGATTTTGCTTCCTTCCAATAGAAAAGGAAGTGACTTTGCTCCTATCAAGGGGCAATAGAAATTTTCATATACTTAGCTAAATTTTGCCTTTGCAACTTGCCTCTCGATAAAGCGCAATCAAACCTCTTGGACGATGAAAGAAACTTTGTATACTTGGTGAAACTTCATTTGAGGGAAGCATCTAACAAACCTCTTTGCTTGTCATGCTCAAATTGACACCTTACTTGACACCTCGGTTCACATCTCACATTTTGCTTCTATGAGGTCAAGGAACTGACTGTCGATGCCATGGAAGAGAAAAGGAAGGCAATTCGCTCCATTGAGGGAGCAATGGAAATTTCCATATACTTAGTCAAATTTAGCATTTCATCCCTAGCCTTGCAAGAAAAAGATGAGTCATTCATTCCAAAAGCCTTCATAAATAACTGAGTTCACTTCATCCTAAAGACACAAACTTGATTAACTTTTGACCCACTAGCTTCTTTGACACAAAGGTTAATAGAAAAAGAATCAACCACTATCCTAGGAAGCAGAAAAGAAAAGTGGGGTCCCCATTTGCAATGCGGCGATGTGTGAATACGTCACAACACCTACCTCTTAAGATTCATAAGTACGATTACGAATATCAGGTAGAAATTTTTTATTCACCAATTCAAGAGATCAATACAAGTAAATTTTTGAACTCTAAGGAACTAGATGATAACGTAATCAAAAAACATAAAAATGTATAGGTTTGATTATGAGATTGAAAAAAATCATATGACTATTGGTAAAAGAAAGGGATAGATTCTATGATGCTCATACTTCTTTCTCATATCCTACTGCCCCAAGTATGTCATATGGGTATCAAATTGAACAAGAAGAATTGCTATATCACCACAAAATGGAGGAACAAGAGCTTCCAGCAATAATTGAACTGCAAAAGGTTCAAGTAAAAAGAAATATTGTAATTCTTGGTATGATGAATGGGGATAAATCCTATAATGTACAAAATTTTGGCATTAGATTTTACGACATGATAACACATGTTGTTGGCCAATATCCTACTCCTCCCAATGTCATATAAAGATGAATTTGAATATGAAGAAATTCTATATCACCTTGAACAATAGAAACAACTTTTGGCAAAGATTGAGCTGCCAGAATCTCAACTTGTGCTTAAATGTGCAAGCATTCTCTTAGTGAGCAGAGAGGAAGAACTTCCTCATGAGGAAGGTTATATTGAGCACTATGAAGATAAGGATGATTAATATGATGCATCAAGATATGAATTTATGGAAAAAAATGAATATAGTAATTATGATGAATCTAATCAAAGCTTTAAATGTAATTTGTAATATCCCCAACAATTTTTTCCCAATTTTTTTCCCACAATTACATTCAACACAACACTTGTTATGGTTAGCAAATGAAAACCAAATGCTGCTAAAAGTAACCCTCCACTTTCTGAGCATTGAGAGCCCAATCTGGGAGGGTGAGAGCATACAGTGACGAGAGGATCATTAGATGCCAATGACTGAAAATGATTACAATCTTTGGGCGGCAAGTCAACCCCTTTCGCTTATACAGTGGGATATTGGAAACAATGCAATCACTTGGCAGTAAACCAGCCAAGGGCAAGCCAAAGAACTGAAGAATGCAATCACTCAACCGCTTGTTCAGTGGGAGGACTAGAAATTATGCACGCATTCCAAAACCCAGAACCCCAAATGAATTTTTGCACGCATTCCCAAGCAGCCCAGCATAGTACTGCTAGGAAAGAAGTACAATTTGCATTTAAAAATTAAATACTCAACATTAAGTTCTACAAACTTACAAACTTAATCGCCTGTGGCATAGGAAGAGAACGAGCCACGACCCAGAATGATCTGACACACGAACTGAGAGTTATGAACTAAAATGTGCTACAGCCACACCAAAAACCATCAACACTAAAATCCACGCCACACTGAAAATCTGCAAATGCACACTAAAATTGAACCATACATTCAGAAGATCCAATCACAGCTAGGAGTGATATCTCACACTCGAAGTCTGTCAAGAGCCCTAGGAGGTATTCACCCTCGAAGATTGTCTGGAGTCATTCCGATAGCATAACAATATATTTTCTCTCGATACCAAAATGAGAGCCCAAGTCGCTTACTTATAACTTTTTGCCAGCCAAATTCAAATTCAAATGCACTCCAAATACGCCCAAACCAAATGCCATTCCATTTCATCCACATTTGGCATTGCATTTCATTTCATTTCCTTGCACAAGTTCGCCCAATTCACATTGACCCAAAATTGCCCTTTTTAATAAATATAAGTGTCATAAAATAAAGTGTAAAGTGGGTGCCCAACTATGACTTCCAAATAAAAAATATTACTAAGGCAATATACTTAGAAAATCACCCCATTTGCCTTGAGTTATAATTTAATTATTAACACCATGACGACCCTCTTGAAGTCATATGCAAATTTCGTCCAAATAGACTTAGGATAAAATTAATATTTTCTCCCTTCCTAAGTCGTCCATTCATAAAATAATCAAATATTAATACCTCATACCTAAGGTATTAATATATTAAAAATACCTTCTCCTCAAATACTGATTATTGTCAAATTGAGTCGGAGACTGAAGTGCTCGAAATCACCAAAACTGAACTGAGTTGGGGCTCTAAACTGAACTACTAAAAATAGTCATCTGAGTGAATACAGGATCCTGCCAAAATAATACTACCAGAAATAGCCACTGAGCTGAGCTGCACAATCCTTGCCAAGAATAGCACCAAAAAATGCTAAAAGAGCAACTACTCAAACTGACCTGCCGGAAATAGCCATCTGAACAGACCTGCTGACATCCTGCTAGAAATAGAACTGCTAAAAATGGTACTTACTAAAAATAGCATACTGCTAAAAATACTAAGTGTTTCCAAAGTGATTTTAACCACATTCTGAGCAGTCGTGGCACTTACTAAAAATAGAAAGTTTGGAAAAAGTCACCTAATGCAGACGCATGTCGAACCATCCTGAAGCTCTCTGAAAACCCAGAAGGAGTCCAGAATCCAAAATGTCAAACTCCCACATATACCCCTTGGAAACACCAAAGAATCCTCCTAGAAAATAGGAAACCCTAATTTTTGCTCCTGACTAGCCTACGGGCCTCCGAACTAGGCTAACAGCCAACTGAACTAATCACTGCGGAGAAGGGGAGATTACAAGGGGACATTACAAAATCAACCTTCCCTAGGCAAGTTTAAAAGGGCAAAGTTTTATCCCACATTGCTTGTGTGGTGAAATGTCAAGGCAAAAACATGTATAAGTATGCCCATCCAGCATTAAAATTACATTATAAATGTGTTGATGTGACAGTTTGAAGTGTGATTGAAGGCAGATTGAAGGTCCCAGCTGGGCGATTTTTGCCCAAGTGTCCATTGGACACCATTTTTGAAAGCTAAGTTGCAGATTTGAAGAGTTTGTTTGCCCAATCAGACTTGGGCGTTGCCATTGAGGAGAGCTACAGCAAGTGTTGGTGGCTAATTAAGCCATATTTTCTGCGAGCTTGAGGTGGTGCCATGATTGGGTAGGCTACGATTTTATGAGTGAGGCAGATTTTGCCATGTTTTGGGTAAATTTGAAGGTATTGCTGAGCTCCATTGAGGTTTGAAGGCTGCCATCACACTCAGATCAGAATTTTTCACCATTGCTAGAAGTGGTTTTAACTCCATTGTTGGCTGGAAACTTCATTTTCCAGACTTATTTCTTCATTTCCAGCCACTTCACACTTAGAGGATTTTGTTTGGGGGCCTTTTGGAGGAGTTTTTTGGGCATTTTCTAAGTACACCATTGCTAGTGTGAAGTCTGAAACTCCATTCTCAAGTTGTCTTCAGACTTATTCTTCATTTCTAGCCACCTCTACACTTGGGAAATTTCACTTGTGCATCACCCTTATAAGTTTTTTGGGCATTTGGTGGAGCCTCCATTGCTAATCTAACTCTGAAACTTCACTAACAGATTTGTCTTCAGACTTAGATATTCATTACCAGCCTTTTGATTGTGCCCAGATTTGACAAACTTCACTTTGGGAAGGTAAAATCCATTTAATGACTGATTTATTGAAGTTGCAGGTTGTCTTCAAACATTGGGCAGTCATTGTTGGACCTTGTAAGGGTGTCTTCAGACTTTAAGAACTAAAAATCAGACTTTTCCACACCCTTTTCCAAGCATTTTCAGAATTGTAGTATACTTCCTGGCACTAATTTTGATATTTTTTTTAGTATACCAGGTTGTCTTCAGACTGAAACTTCGTTCCCAGCCACACAGTTGTGCCCAGATGTGACCATTTTTTAGTTTTGAGGGGCAAAATAATTCAAAGTGCAAGCATGTGACATGGCTATGACCACTTCTAGTTATTAATATTGATCATTTTCTAAGTGTCTTCAGACTTACTGAGACAGCTTTCCAGCCATTAAAGTGCAAGTTATAGGGGTGTTCTCAGACATTTACACTCAGAAATCAGAACTAAGACAACACATTTGATTGCAATTTCCTCCATTTTTTGAGTTTGGGAAGGTGTATCCAGACTTTGTTCTCGGAAAATCAGACTTGATGCAACATTTAGACACTTAAAATCAGTCATTTTTTTAACATTGACAAGTGTTTTCAGACCTGGACATTCATTTTTTGGGCACCAAAACATGCCTTTTTCTGAGTTTACAAGGGTGTCTTCAAAATTATTTATTGCAATCAGACTTATCTTAAGTCTGAAAACCAGGTTTTCTTGAGGAGAATTTTCCAGATTTCTATTCAGACCTTCACATTTTCAGAATTGGTGTTACAATTTTCTAATCGGAACCTAAGACTACCTATCACAAGTTGGGACAAATGTCGAGAACAAAGTCCTGATAGTAGCTAGAGTAGAATAGGAAGAGAAGGCAGAAATTGTTGCCAAAGTTGTAAATAAACTTCCTTTTCATTGAAGTTATGATGAGATGTGTTGTTTCTTCTGCAATCGCATGGTTTCTTGTTGGATCTTCATGTTAGATAATGGTAATCAGTTGAATGATAGAGCGTTGTGTATGATTCATGGTGAAAGTCTTAATCCATACCACTAGCGATTTGCTGATTGTAAGTTTGCCTTGTGTGGTGAACTGGAATTCTTAAATGAACTTAACTTCAATTGCTATTCACACTTTGATATGCATTGCCTTGATGGTATCCTTCTTGTTGATAGTGATTTGAACATCATTTTTCTCTCCTTAGAAGATTGCACTAAGCTTTGTGGAGTTGTTGCTTTGCATGTCAAAGCAAGGCTTAGTGGAGTTTCACCAAAGATTGTCAATTGCTCTTGCATTCTTAGGATTAGATTATATTTCTTGAACCCCATTTCTTTTGCTCTTTTATTTTCCAATCAAATAATTAGAATCTAAGTTTCAGCGACATCCAAACGTTCAACATTCAAGTATTCATCATAAGTCCCCTTGGATTACTAGCAATCACATCAACCATTGAGCTTATCAACGAGGCAAGACCTGACAATAGAAACCTTGGAGTTGTCTCATTTGATCGCAAAGCATAGCATTTGAGAGACTTTATTCAAGAGAGGATAAGATACCTTGGTATTTTATTCTGTGTTTGATTGTGCATAAAAACACATCAACAGTATCTTGCGGTCACAAGGGATCACGTGACTGAACAAATGACACATTTGACAAAGGTATGGAACTAAATTTGTTCAGATTCACTATGCATCTTACAACCCCTAAGAGCAGATCTTGTAGGGACTCCTCAACATGTTTATACTGCTCTTTCAGAGAGGGAATGCCGATTAAGTTCATGAATAAAGTATCTCTTGGAGAAAGAGATAATATCTTCTTCTCTGTGTATATATTAGTTCATCATAGGTATTTCTAAGAGAAGAATTGTTTTCTGAGGGCAAATTATATGTTAAATTCTGCCAATTAAACCTTGATGGAAAAAAATCGGGGGTCTGATTAGAGGATTATTTCATGGAGTTGACTGATAAGGAAGGCATGTTCATTGGAAATATATGTGCTCTGAATTCTCTATTTTCACATAGGTGTATAATAATAAGAAAGATTTTAATGCAATGAAAAGTGAAAGATAGCACTCTGCTGCAAATGTTTGAAAAAGTTATGTGAGGGCATTAAGTAACATGAAAGCCTTTAACTTAAATTAGCTCTTTTTTTAACCTCAAAACACATGCATGTCCAATTTGAACTAACTTTGTATATTTTCATACAACATTAAGTCTCACTATACTAAAATTAACAGGGTTGTCTATATGCTAGACATGTTTTGGTCAGTATACCCTGCAAGCATGCTAAAGTAGTTGGTAACTGGCTTATATTGTCCATTTTCACTAAGGCAATTTTGGTGAAGCAATTTAAACTTACAAGCCAAAACAATCTGTTTAATAGCAAATAATTGACCATCACAAATAACTCACACTCACCTTGAGGCATGCATACTTAGGATAGTCAGGGTCTGGCACCTTCAGAGTATAGCTTTCATCTGTACCAAATTGTAACTAGCAAAACAAAATCAAGAAAAGTCAGTTTTTTATATGGTAATTCCTCAGTCACAACTCCTGATTTAATTTCCATTTGTTCCAAACAGCCATTTTGCATGAAAATGGTCCATTGTTTGAGAGTGTCATACAACTCAGATCTATGATATATCATGGCATGACTCAAATATTATTATTCATGTGTAATAGTGAATGGAAACAGATTCTTATGGATTTTAAAGCCCCATATAGAGTGATTCAATATGATATGTCATCCTACAGATATCTTCACTGTTTCTCAAGCTTCTCTAGGGCCATTGAGTTGTATATGACATGATGGAGAAGATAATAATTAATGGTAGTGTACCACTTACAAAACACACAATTCCTCTTCAAGATTGAAGAGAATATAACTTTACAAAATTGAATACACAAAAATGCTGAAAGACAAAATACGTTTTTCAGGTCTTCCCAAATTACTAAAAATTGCAAAAATTCTGAAGGAGACAAAAGATATAGCAATTGTAGAAGGATAAACTAGCAACGGTGAACACAAACAGTGGTATAGAATACAAATTGTAGAGTATGAAATGCCATTTTCTGAACTGCTTGATACAAAACTCTTGACTTATGCAAATCAAATGTACATATGTTGTACTCCCAAAATTTCAGTAGCTGCGTTTTTTGTGTCAGGAATTGTTTTATATTTCCTATAGCCTATTCCCTAATATCATATGGAGATCTGCACTTTGATAGGCCTAATGGAGGATTACAACTAACAATCACTTAAAGGGAATATTCTAGTGATCTTTAATTATCTAAGACAACAGTTGACTTCTGACCGAAAGTTTCCAGATAGCTTTTGGATTTTTGTATATCATGATTTTAATTTAAGCCTTTGAAATTTTGTATGGTTAAAAATAAAGCAAAGAACATTAGGAGCAGAAAAGCTTACAGGGCTTCCTAAAAGCTCATAACCTTTTATTACATGGGTAGATTGTAGGCAATCTATATCAGAAACAAAGATTGGATGCCCTGAAAACCAGCGTGTCAATTAGCATGTGAAAAAGGAAATTATAATCCCCGGATCACCACAAACACCCCACCCCAAACTCTCTACTAGAGAAGCAGCTGTATATCTACAAACAGAAGCTCTCCAGCCAATATTAAAACATTAAGTAGAGAACGCAGCTTGAGCTGGAAGAACTTACACAGCCGTCATGTTCTAATTTCAACTTTAGTGGAAATAAAATCACTAGAAGTTGAAATGAGCCAGTTTGACGGTCAGCTGTTTAGATGAGACAGCTTGAGCTAGACATGCATTGCAGGGAGGGAGGAACATAACAACCGATTTCACATCCTTCTTAATTAATATTATTGCGAGCTCTTTATGTGAGATGGCTTGCGCTAGCCAGGCATACCAGGGGACAAGGAGCAATAACAACCAATTCCACACCTCCCTTGATGAGTATTGGTAATGAAAGTAATGAGCTGAGAGCTTCTGGATATAAGTAATACACAGTTATATCCAGAACGTCTCATCTCATCACAATGGATTGCGATGTCATCATGCTGGCTGTTCGTGAGCCTACTTGAGCTATCGGGGAGAGAAGTAGATAAAAATGATTTTCAAGTCTACCCTGATTAATAGTAGACAAGGGTAAAATGCAGGGTATTCACTTCAAGAAACAAGCTCTAGCAAATTCTATATAAATCTTAGCTCATTTTAGTCAAATCAAGAGATAGAAATGATAAGATATAGCCACTAAGGAAATTCCTGATGAGGGAATGCATACCTGGTCATCCCATGAGTCAATGGTAAGTCGAAGGCCAAGCAAAAGATGATCTGTATTGTCCTCCTGGACACGATAAAGATTAATGTTATGAAGCAGTCTGTTGAATCCCTTGAGCAAAATTGCAGAGGATTTGGAATGAGAGGGCGGATTATTCCCTATAATAGAAAGGGCAAAGCGCTTTGAGACACCCACTGTGTGACTGCCATATTGAACATGTGCAGGCATGGGCCATATGCCCACTTTCTCATCTGCCCGTGCAAACAAAATCCCCACTGCCGCTAAGTAAACCCAAACCCAGCAATGTATAAGAGCCATAGCTGAAGTTCAATACCCTTCAAAGCCCCCCCCGAATTTCCCACAGTAGAATATAATGCATTACACCCGCTACCTAGATACCTTCAAGGCAATTATACAATGGTTTTTAAATTTAGTGCTCGTCCGTACATGGCAAGGAGTGCAGAGCATTATCCATATCTCATCACTTTCCATATGGCCGTATTTACACATCCTGTCATGTGATACAATTACAACCTATTATCGCTGCGAAAATTCAAGGGATAATTGTCCAAAAAAAATATTCGCCTCTCATTTTTAGCTTATTTTTTATTTATTATATAAAATAATATTTAAATTTGTTTTATTTTAACGTTTTTTTCAATAAAAAATGTCGTAATTTGAGCTATTGTATATTATTTGAATTATATTTATATATATTATTATTGGTTATAGTAAAATAAAATATTATTATTATATAATTATTTTTATTTTATAATCAATCATTTAATATAAATATCAATATTAATATATTATTTATGCTAATAATAGAATTGAATGTACACTTATTATAAAATATAAATAATAATATATTTTATCTATTAATAATGTATATTTATGTAAAAAAATAAAAGTGTATATTTATGTAAAAAATAAAAGTTAAAAAGTTAAAAAATCAAATGTGGAAGGTATCAAGTTATTCTAGAGAGTTTATCATGCATATTCTAATTTGAAGTAAATGTACAACATTTATTATACCTAAAAAATACATAATGGAACATATTTGATGCCATAAAAAGATCATAACACTCCATGCTATGAATAGAAGGGTAGAAGGTGTGACTTGTTGTGTATGGAGTTGCTAAGGTTAGAGAGACCCAAGCTAGTATTTCAATGCATGGGGCTAGAACACCCATCAACCTTGTTTGAACCAAGTCTTTTACAAAAAAAATTATTTCTCCTTATAATATTATGGTTGATGCAAGGAAATGTGAGTTAAAAATAGATTGCAATAACAAAGTAAACAACCTGAAATCAGATAAACAAAGCAACAATCAAGATAGGACAAAAGGAAGCCAAAATAAATATAGAAGCAAACCAAGTTGAAGTATGTTGGCCTCTTTGATGCAATGATTTGTCCTTCGATGGTATATTGGATGTGTGCTCACAATTTTGGCATTATAATGGTGCTCCAAGCACTCAAACTTGCATAATATGAAGATAATGTAGTTGTATGGGAGTGAAGTTGCACAATTTTTTATTGCATAATAAGAAGTTGAATGGATGTTTTGGTTAAGTGTTGGAAGGAGTTGAATGGAGGGCTAGTATACAAAGATGAAGATCAAGGGTCAAGGATTCTTAGGGCTCTCACCTTCCATGAGAGGTTGACAAGTGTCAACCTAGGAGAGCATGCAAGGACAAGGTGGTCAAAAAAGGTGAGGGGGTGGAGTGCAAGGAAGATTTTCCATAAAGGCACTTCTTGTTTTCACAATCCAAAGTACATGGACAAGAGGAATAAAGAAATTTTAAATTCCTTGGAAGTGACGAGTGGAAGGGGATCCATGTGGGCACTTTCCAAATGTGGGTGGAATTGAATGCCAAGTGGGATTTGGGAAGAAAGCCAATTAAGGCATAGGTTGACTTTCTCCCTAATCACCATGATTAGGGGTGTGCACATGCTTGATAGATTAGGGAAATGGATTAAATCAATGAAAGGGGATTAAGAGTGTAAGTGGGAAATGTAGGAGGATTTGACATTTGGAGAGAGAATGAGTGGAGGAATTAAAAATTACTTTTAATTCCAAGTGGATGAAAGTTGGGGATTTTGAATTAAATTAAAAAATCAAAATTGAAGGAAAAGGAAAAGACACATTTAATAAAATAAATATGAGAATTTATTTAATCAAATGAGAGAAAGGACTATAGGTAAATTAAATAAATTAATTAACCTAAGATTATAGATAAATGAACATTAATTAAATAATAATGAATTATTTAACTAATAATGCAATTTGAATAAAAGAATTGTAGCCTATTTTTGTTTTTTAGTCAAAAATGTTTCAGCATAGCCCCTAGGTCTTCATGGTAAAATCTTTTGAAGAGTTTAAGTGGTTAGAAGAACAAAAAAAGATTTACTTGGAAGGTTTTTTATTTATATTATCATATAAAGTGAGGATAGCTAATGTCTTATTTTTAAGAAAAATCTATAACAAAGCCCCTTCACGTGGATGAGTCATATTTTGAGGGACACAGCTATTCTGGCTCCAAAATGTTCGTGTCATACCAATGACATGCATCTGCATACATGTTGGATACATGCTTGCTCATGCCCACTTGTTAGGATGGTGTGGAGGTCTAGATCCATGTGCACTGATGTGGAGATGTCAGACATATGCACACTAAGGTTGTGTGGACCCACGTGCACTGACGTGGAGATGTTGGAGATCACGAGTTAACCTCGCGGTGAACGACGTGTAGTGGACCCCATCATGCAGTTAAGTCAACATAACACATACATAAAAAATATAAAACCCAAACTGCAGCAGTTACGGCCTCCTGGCGATTAGGAAGGCAAGAAAGGACAGACATGTTCTTATAACACGTAAGTCAATAACATTTATGGGTAGATTTGCATCGCAAGAAAGAAAAGTTAGTGGAAACGCATGTATGTGATGACACAGTCCACTAGATATTTCAACCTGCATTGCTTTCTATTCATACCCACGAAGATAACAGATCTTGGCAAAGCTCGACAGAAATAGTTGCATCTACTATTTTTTGACTTTTTGTAGAACATGAAGTTATTCTGCCATTTTGGAATTAAATTAGGCACGTCCTAGGTAAATTTGCAAAAAGTGAAGGCAAGTGCAGAATGAGAAGACAAGGGTAGAAATACAAGGCCTTCGAGTGCAAGTATGTTAATAAGAAAGTCATTTTTTTTTTGCCTCATGCTTTAGGGTTTGTAGGCTGCTAACGTGAGATCTATTCATGTGTACGAAGTTAGTTTGCCATTTTGGAGTCAGATTAGGTGTGTTTTGCACATATTTGCAGAAAGAGAAGGAAAGGGCAAAAAGACAAGGCCTTCAAGTGTAGGTATGTTGATGAGAAAATATCAAATATTTATTTTTTTGTCTCATGCTTTAGGGTTTCTATGCTACTAACATGAGATTTATTCATGTGTACGTACTAGGGTTGCAGAGGTGGGCTGGAGTAGGGTTTGGCAGCAACAGTGTGGGTTGGACTAGTGTTTGGCAACAACAACACAAACTGGAAAGGTAAGTCTAAAACCTAACACAATACACGAATGGTATTTTTCTATGTGTTATTTATTCAATAATCGAGCTCACTATACGAATTGTTGACTTTACTTAAATAGCTTATAGAAAGGTTGTTCCTTTGAGATTTATCCATTGAATGTATTGTTTATTTTTCTTTTCTCTACTTTTGCCTTTGTTGTAGCTCAATATTGTGGATACAAATTGTTTGTATTTCTCCTTTAGGATCTACTACATTGGTCTAATGTTATACATCATTCACTCCTTAAGACATGATATTCATGGATCAACAATTACAGACCTAATTTTTTTTCCTCAAACTCAATCAAAATCATCATGGGACTTTATTTTCCACTCTTATTAAGCGGATAGTTTGACATATAGAGCATAAATATGATTTTGTGACTAGGAAGGCAACATGTCGATTCAAATCCTCATGTCATTTACAAGTTGTTTGTAACCCCCAACAAAATTTAATAAACAAAAAAACTTATTGTGAATATTCAAAGTTATTGTGATCGTATTGGGGCACAAAGCTAAGTGCTTTGAGAGTTTTTCCATGTAATCTAAATTTGTAATCATATATTTTCTAGAATAAAGTAGGAGCACGAAAGGGTTTTGTAGAGAGTAATAATGGGAGGTTTTGAGTCTTGAACTAAGGTGGCTACTACCACTACATGATTGATGAGAATGGTGCAAAGTAAAAAGAGATTTGATAAGAGAGTAAAAAGATTTGGCAAAGTTATAATGCTTGACAAAGTTTGGACTTGAAGGGTTATGGGATTTTGTTGCATATACAAGCAGAAGTGGTGAACTCATTGTATTTTATAAACACCACCTACTTGATCATTGCATTATGGTTTATACTTTATTTGTTTATCATAATTTCTAAAATGTAAATATAGGATCCATCATAAAACCAATTTTCTCTAACTTACACTATGTGATGGCTACCAAAGGTTAGCCAATAGAATAACCTCCTGCCTACCACCTAAGCCCTGTGGTTTGCAATCAATGCTAGCAAGTAATAATATCTAGTAGCCATTGAAAACCATACTTCTACTCAAGGTATCATATTGCCTTCCTAAGTTCTTCAAGTGCAATGATTAATAGATCTCATTAGAGTTAGCGAATTTGTACACCTAGAGGACAATTAAGCAAGCACACTAAACTAGAATGGAAGTACTTGTTAAGAGTATGGTTCTTTTCCAGGTTGTTGAGATAAAACTAAAAATTCTTTCAAATTTGAGGATAGTGCTTGCAAGGTTATTGCTCCAAATTGTTCATATAAAATGCAAATAGAATTTTATGGCCTATTCAGAGAGACTTAAGATGGAATAATAGCAATATTTAATTCTTTAATGCAACTAATATTATGTATAAGTATGAACATAATGCAGAGGCCCAAAACCTGACAATTATAGGTTGTGTAGGTGCCAAAATATAAAAGACAAGAAAGTAAAAACGTAAACAAAGTGGAATTTAGTGAGTTCATTACTTCTCCATTAGAGCTCATCAACTATGTTCCTAAAGACTCTTTCTAACATTACTACTATACATATTTTAGTTTTGGGGATAGGAACTATACAATTGATAGATGGTTCCATTGATTATTTTCTCTATGTTCCTAAGATTTATACCAATATTCTCTCTATATACTAGAATTTTAATACTAGGGATGGGAGGAAATTTTATCTCTCCCCACATGATTTAGTTATTAGAGAAATAAAACATCCTATAAAATTACTTATTTAGGAAAAGTTGGTCATGGGTCTAGATTGTATAGATCTCATAGCTTTTAGTCTTCTTGCGGATCATCACTCATCACTCATCACTCATCACTCATCACCCATGTATATTATTTGAGAATACTTTGGCATGAGAGATTCAGACACCTCAATTATACATATCTTTCATAGTTGACTTGCACTTCTTAAGGTTTTAGTCATAGAGGGAGTTTTTGAAGGTGGTGTTCTTGGAAAATATCATCAAGAATCCTCTCCTAAGGGAAAGGATCACTATTCTTATACCTTAATTGAGCTGGTTCATGGTGATCTCATTCATTTTCAACTCTTTTTAAGAGAGCCAAGTATCTACTCACATTAATTGATGAATCTTATTGCATGTGGGCATATTTTATTAATTACAAGAGTGATGTCTTCACCACTCTTAGGATATTCAAGGTGTTTGCATGGATAAGCAATATGATTCTTCTATTCAAATTAAATATATAGATAATGGGGGAAAATGTGAACCAACCCTTTTAGAATTCCTGCACCAAGTACATGACATATGACATCAATATTTAGTTCTCTAAACCCATCAATAGAATGATGTCACTAAAATAAATAAAAAATATCACTAAGAGATATATAAGTCATATACATCAATCACAGTCTATGGCCACATTCTATTTGGATAAAGAAAACAATTGTGCTAACTATATTCAAAATGACACTCCTCACAGGGTAATTCAAAATATCACTTCAAAGGAATTTTGGTCCAATATCAAGCCTAATATTCCCTTCCTTAGGTATTTGGTAGTGATGATTGTGAATTCATACTAGATGGTCAATATAAAGCAATGGAGAAGAAGATATAACAATTATTTTTCTTTTAATGTTTTAAGGATATGAAGGCTTATCATTCATTTAATTTAATGACTAGAGATGTTTGCATTATGATAAATTCAAGTTGATGAGTCCTTCAAATAGATGGATCCTCCATCATCCTCTTCTTCACTAGTACCTAACCCACATTATTAATCTCATAAGAATACTTCAAATTATGGTCCTATTCTTCCATCTCCACCTCCTCACACTCATGTCTTTTCCTAGATGGACCCATAGTACTATTAAGGAGGCTAGATTGTTAGTTGGTGATCCTATGAATTATTGATCGATGCAAAGGAAGGAAACTCGCTAGTGTTTCAACATGCACAAGACAATGGCTTCAAAACCCATCTGTTATAGATGCCCTTGGTTACACCTATTGATCTCTTGACTTGATCACCCTTTCAAGGATTGACCTAACACTACAAGGCAATGTAAACATCATAGTAAACTGGTCTTGGGCTTATGACATCATAACAAGTCCAATTTAGTGGCTCCCAATACTCCCACACTTACTATCATTGATGACTATTAGCCTTTCACAATTGGGATTGTCAATGTTGATGGCCAAAGGCCAAATCAACATGCCCATGACTTGAAACTTTACCAACCTTGACATGTGGGACCTTACTCAAGGTTTATGATCCGCCCTTCATGCATCTACCACCCAAACTTTCCCCCAAGACCCTATTTATGGGCAACAACACTGGTTAAATAAGACTATCCCAGTTTGTCCACTTAGGAAAGTCAACCATACACTTATTTTTACTCAACAAAAATAGCCTTCAATAAAGTTTGTTTGTTTCATAGGGTCCCTACACCTTGTATTCAGATTGCTTCCAAGGTGGTTATAAGGTTTACACATAACAAAACTATTGGGAAAATAGGTGTTGTACACCTTGCATAATAATGTTTGTAATTGTAATATTTATTTATTATGTGAGTTTTGCATGGACATGTAATGTAATATTTATTTATTATGTGAGTTTCACATGGACATGTAACGTAATATTTATTTATTTGATGTTGCACATGGACGTGTAACATGTAGAGAATCCTTGGGAATATTCTCAAGACCACTTGATGAGTTATATAGTAACATTGGGATATTATATTGTATTTATTTAAAATTGGGGAATGCAATTTAACAAAATGCCCAATATTAGGTGTGGGGTCAATGGGGTAGTTAGCCTATGGTATTTGCACATGGTTTTGATATAATACCACTTGGTATTTTTTTGGGAGCTTGTGTCTATAAAAGTAACCACGAGGGTAGTTGTTTGGGTTAGCCAATTAGCTAGGTTAGCCAAGTTTAGCATTTGTGGAGGTTGGAAGCATGGCATGGGGTGTGTGGTTACATGCTTGTTCACATGGATTACTTGTTGATGACTTGTTTATGGTTGGGGTTTTGAAGGCTTTCACAGTTATATTGTAATGGTTGCATTGCTAAATAATAAACAGTGATGGATGCTTTTGGATGCTGTGTTTTTTCCTTATGAGGGTTTTCCTAGGGTATATATTGTGTCATCTTTGATGGGTATGTTGTATATTCTTTGCATGTGGATTCTATGTGATTATTTTGTTGAAATTTAAATTGGGTTATGTGGAAATTGTCATAAAATTGGCTGAAAGTTTCCTTATAAGTGGTATTAGAGCTATGGTTTTATGGTGTTATAACCCTAGGTGTTGAACCCATGAATGCATGTTAGAATGAAAGACAAGACAAGATACGAGTTTTGCAGGTTGTTTATTGTAGATTTGAGCCTTTTGGGTTTGTTGTTATGATGGGTTGTTGGCAGATTTGGGGTAGGCAAAACGTTCAGTCAAATGGGTTTCCTTGCTTGTGATTTTATATGAGGGTTTTGGGGGTGAGCTTTCACAAATGACCCCATGAGACAAAACAGACCTCATGGATGGATACAAGTTGGTCAGAAGACAAAAAATATATATAATTTGACCTATTTCGGTGATAGTTGAAAAGATTGCAAATTTTTTTTGTCTCAAGGCCCCGACGACTGTCAAATTTTATGTCACGGTCCACAAAAAAATTTAAAAAAAAAATATCACATCAAAATTTCCTACAAAATGATATATATATATATATATAGCAGGGGGGTGGCTTTTTTGAAAAGATTTGAAATTTTTTTAAAAAAATATTATGTGGTAGGGGGTGGGGCCACCACCACCCAACCCCCCGTACCTCCCACAAGCGGTAAGTACTACCGCAGCCTGTAGCCCCCCCCCCCACCCCCCATGGGTGGTAAAATAAAAACAAATAACAAAAAAAAAATGCCATATTTTTAAATGAATTTTATAATAGATGTTTTTCAAAGAAAACATTAGTTTCACCAATATTTAAATGCCAATGTTTTTATATGCCAGCTGTGATATTTGGTCGGTATAGGGCCGACTTATTAAAAAAATTGGAAAATCAACTTTTGGGATATTGGAGAAAATTTGAAACAAATATTTTTGTGGCATATTAGCAGAATATTTTTTGAGTCCAGGCTTCCATTTTTAGCCTATGAAGTTGTTTTCTTTCACGGAGCATAACTTGGAAGTATGATGTCAAATTTTCGACTTCTTATAGTCCTTGGAAAGGTGGTTGAGTATTCATTGTGATAAGATTATTTTTTCTAGATTTTGTTGTTTGGGCAGTGAAATGTTAGCTGGAAGTGAGAGTTATCTTTATGGCTTTCAGAGATCATAACTTGGGCATATGGAGTTGGATTTTGGACTTCAAATAGTCGATGGAATCTCTTGGAGAGCACTACACTTGGGTTCAGATTTGGAACAGGTTTGAGATGATTTATTTGCTAATATTTTGATTTGATTTTCTTATGGGGTTCTCTTGACTTTGGTGACATTATGAGTTTATGACATGTTACATATTGGAGATTTGGAGTTTATGTCATTGTACATTTGATATTGTATCTTGATTACTCTCATTTTGACATGGTTATTAGTTTTAGTTTGAGTACGTATGTTGCATTGTTGGGTCTACATGTTGTCCAGTGTTGTAGGCAGTCTATACTTATAGGATTGCATTTATGGCTTGGATATGGGTTGTTTATGCCCATAGACCTTTCATTGTTGATTGATATTCAGATTGGTGGCCTGGTTTAGTCACATGGTTTGTTGACTTTATCGCCATGTTGAGGAGGAGAGATGTTGTTACTAGGTATAGTCATGATGGAGGACCTATGGTATTAACCATGTGATGCTGACATGTTGGATACATTAGGAGTTAGATGCTCGTTTCGTGGAGGTGGTCATGATGCCATAGTTGTTCCTTGTGTTTAGGGTCTTTGGCATGTCATGATTGGATTTTTAGTTGCTTTGATTGGTTGATGATTTGATTTGGATTCCTGATTGGTTATGGCAGTGTATCTTCTTGTTTGAGGATCATGGTTACTTTTGATTTTGGGAGCTCATGATGTGCGCTTTGAGTTCTTTGATTGTTAGATGGATTTGGTTGATTCTCATGTTAGAGGATGGCTTTATCATGATGTCATGGATATCTTGTTTATAGAATTTCAATGGGAGCTTTTGAAAGTGAGATGTGGTGGTGTAGGATTGTTTCCTGATTATTTTTTGGTGGTTTTGTTTCTTCTTGGCTTGGAGATCACGGTTTACTTGATGTTATTGACAATTTCAATTGTGTGTGTGTAGACCTAGATGATCTGCATTTAGGAGATGGTTATTATGATGCTACGGAGAGCTCAATATCACAATTCAATGAGAGTTTGTAGCAGTGATGTGTATTCACCATTGGATGGTGGATGATCTTCTTAGTGTGCAGATGTTTGGAGGATGACTTAGATCCTATTGTTGTAGAATGGTCTTTCACATTTGCGGGTTCACTTGTTGGAGATGGTGATCTTCATGATATTTGAGGACGTGGACATCTTGGGGGACTCAAGGAGTCCTTGGTTGAGGTGTGATTTATGCTTTCATTTGACATGTAATCCTTGTTTGATAGGACGGTTGATATTATGTCATAGTATACTCTTGATGGCTAGCTTAGAGTTTTGGCATGATATGGTTATTTGATATGTTCATATGGAGCATGTTATCTCCTTGGAGGAGATGGTTAGATCATGTTGTCATGTTTATTTTCCCAATTCAGCGGTTGGAGCTTTGACATTGATCTTGGTAGTTCCCTTTGCATTGGGTACATGATCATTTGCTTGATTACTTCATAGTGATGCTATGTTGCATTTGGAGTTTGGCATAGATTGATTGGTTACAAGTACTCATGGATACTTGGAGACATAGGTGATGATGATATTCTCTTGTGTTTAGAGATATGTGTTAGAATGGTTGATGATTTAAGAAGGAAGATCGAGGAGCATTCTCATGGTATAGATTTGAGAGGATATTGTGCTTAGATGAGTCATGATGACTTGGTTGTCTTGGAAGAGCATTCTCATTCCCCACTCATGGTATACTTGGTAGTTTACTACTTGAGAGGTATTGCCCATTGTTCCTTTTAGATGCATTATGTTTATGTTTATCTTTCATAGATATGGATCTTGAGCTATGGATAGATGATTAGTTCTGGAGGATTCAATTTGAGAGATATTTGGCATTGGTTATCTCCTTGTACAATTGAGTTATTATTAGATTCATTGATAATGATTTTGGGAGATGGTTTATTAGGCATATTCCCTTGGGATTGGGAATGGTATTAGTTTGATCTTCTTGATTATGAGAGGCTTACATCCATGTTGATTACATGTTATATATGTTTGTTTGGTCCAAGGGACTGAATGGGTTTTGGGTGTTGTTATGTCTTTTCATTTGGGGTTTTATGGAGGAGATCATACTTGACACAGTTGGCATTTAGAGGTGTATGTAGAAGGATATGCTACAGGTTTTGATTTGCAATGTTTCTCTCTTTGGTCTTGGTTATCTTCTTGGATGTTCAGTTTCACACTACATTGGATTTGAATTTGTTTGGAGCTATGTGTTCACTAGTTTTGTGTTCATGTGTTGTCATGTGGGAGATGACATGGAGGTTCCTTTATGTAGAGCCCCTCCCTGATCAAGCTCTGGTTAACCTAGTTTAACCATGGTTGACCTTATTAATAGTTTGCATGGATGATTGGTACACTATGTAAATGTGCTATGATTCAATAGGATGGGCTATGTTAGATGGATAAATTAGTAAATGTTGACCCCTTGGGGAATAATTAGATGTAATTTTCTTGTGTATCATTTATATGTTAGGGGTTTGGGGTCCTATCCCAAACCCATCTTAATGTAAAGCGAAAAAATTGAACCCTAGTTGTTCTCCCCTCCCCAACTCCAAGGAGAGAGAAGGGAGGTCACTAGGGTTGATGGTTTTCACTTAGGAGAGACTTTACATTCAAAAGAGGGATTGAAACCCACAAGATCCAATCCCACACAATGCAGGATTGGATTCTAAATGAGTTTCAAGGGTTAAGACATCAAGGATACCCTCTTTTGTAAAGAAATGTAGATAGAATGATTGAACTATGAATGCATGTAAAGTAGGAAAGATTCGCTTATAAACAGAGATAGGGATACAGGATGAAGCTGCGGACCTGGAATTAGTAGTAAAATGTTGAGACGGTGCTGTTCTGCAAATTTGAGCGAAAGTTGATGGGACGATGGCGCTCGGCATGCACACGGTCCTCTGGAAAATCCGCGAAACGAAGGGGGATCTGTTCGTCTCTGCACAAGGATTCCAGATCTTCAATTGCAGCCGCATACCTGCAACCTACACACAGAAAAGAGAGGATGATTGGGGGGTTAGGGATTAGGGGTTTGCCTTTAGGTCAAACCCCGGTTTTGGAATTAACCAAGAAATGAGAATGTTGTAAATGTAAATGTTTGTAATGTAAACAAGTACTGATACCTTGTTGTAAGAATGTTTGTATTCTTACATGCGAAGGTGTAATGTATGTTGTATGTAATGTGTTGTAAGTGATCTCCTCTTCAATGGTTGAATCCTTGTCTTGAATGCAACACCTAGCCTTGAATGGAGACTTAGAATGCTCAATTGCTTGAAGGAATACTTGAATGCTTGAATGTTTGAATCTTTGAATATCGCTTCCGCATCTTGCCCTTGCTTCTTTCCTTCCTCCTCCCTTTTAGGAGAGGAAAATTAGTTTATATACTTGTCAATTAGGGTTGAGAGACTGATTTTCCCGACCTTAGGCCGACCTAGAAACAATATTTTCCAATTTGCAAACTTAAAGACCCGATGCCCAAAAGGAGACCGGGCCCAAAATAGGGCCAGGGACCAGGGCGTTGGGCGCCATGGTCCCACCTCCTGGGACAGCAGGGTGCAAGGAGGGATCATGCCAAGGTGCAGAAAAATGCAGTTTTTGGTGTCACAAGCAGGTTTCGGGGTCTCCATTCAGGTTCAACGTTGCGCCGCCATCGTGAAGACCCAAATGCAGTCAAAATTGCAAGTGTCACAATTTTAGGACGCTACATTTAGCCCCCACTTTAGCGGGAGTATAAGCATACGCCAATACTTCCGGTAAAGTACAAGGAAACAACATTGAAAAACTTTCACCACGTCAAGGAGGCAAGATACACCAAGCCCCCAGTGGACTAAGGATCTTACGACTTCGATTGACAAAGTAAAAGGGAAGATCACGAGGGAGAACCATGACTGTCAGTAGTAAGGTTCCCTCACTATGAGTCATGCAAGAAAGATATCAAAAAATTTCAAGGCAAAGCTAAATTTGTCAAGAAATTTTCAAGTATCTTGAAAAGATATGAACGGGATGTATGCCCCCCTACGTTAAAGCGATCGCACACGCCTCACCGGGGGTGATTGCTTTAAGGTAGTGATACATATAAGAAATGAGAAAGGAGCACGTTACCACAAGGATTTAGCCCCCAAGTGTGAGATAAACCCAAGGATAATAGACACAAAACACAAAGCACAAGGTGACTTCGCTTTCCTCGGGGTCAGTATGCTGTATGATAATTCATGTATATCATATGTATGTATGCATAATTGTTCTTCATTCCCCAATCAAGGAAGGTCACCTAGAAGAAGGGAACACATGTGTCTTTTGAGTCAACATGAGAGAGACCAAGAGATCTCAATGCTTTGCATCGTCCTCAAGTAGACAACACTAAGGACAACAAATAGAAGAATGAGAGTAACACATAGAAGAAGTAACAAAAGAGATCAAGAGAGGAGGAGAGAGTCTTCTATGCTAATGAAACTAGTCTAGCACGTCATCTACCCCCCGATCTTGCTGATCAATATTTTGGGAAGGCAGGAAACATGCTAGAGGAGGAACATCCAACACAGCAGATGGAGCTATCACAAGATCCAAACAAGGGCTATGTTCATGTTCCACGCCACGTTGTTCTTGTCTAGGAGCTAGGATAAGTGCTTTAGAAAATTCGTTAGATAAATGGTTATCAACATCAACATATTCATATTCACTATCAGAATGAACAGGAGTAACATTTTTATCATGTATAACATTTTCATCATGAATAACATTTTCATCTATATCATCATCAAGATTTATAAAAATAGGATCTTTAACTCGCACCGGATCAAGACCATCATGCATCTTATGTTTAGGAGATTTTGGCTCAATTTTCGGCTGAGGAGAAAATGGAATAATACTAGCTGAAGGTGTTTTTGGGGATTGCAAAGTTTGAGAAGTAGCTGCCTGAGCTCTAAGACGACGCTTTCGTCGGTGTTCACATGCAGAACGATTTCATCTAGTCTTAGTAGGAAGTTGAGAAGATTGAGGAGGAGGAATGTTCTCATCCTTATCACTTGGGTGTTTAGGTTGTGGTCTCTTAGGTTGAATAATAGGAGAATAGGAAGGTCTCTTCTCTCCATAAGAGGAAGGAGGAGGAACTGCTCCATATAAAGGAGGAATATTTGGTTTAGGAAGGAGACCAAGTCCATCATGACGAGGAGGTATAGGTCTACTTTTAGGAAGTTTATTAGATATAGGCATAGTCAAATTCATAGGGATGGGTTGGGAATCTTCTTGAGGAAAGACATTAGTTTTATCTTTCAAAGGAAGAACTTCCTTCTCAAGAATGATAGGAATGTCAAGTTTGGGTGTTCTAGGTTCACTTAGAGAAAGGATCATATCTTTTTTCCACTTTTGATAAGATTTGAAAAGATGATCACTTCACGGTGGAAGAGATTGGAATTGTTTAGGCCAAAAATAATCAATAGGAACGCTAGAAGTTCTTTCAGCTGGTTTAAAGAGACTATGATTGACAGTAACAACTTCACCATTATGGGGAAATTTCAAACACTTATGAATAGGAGAAGCAATAGCTTTCATGGAAGATAACCAAGGATAGCCTAGCTTCACATGAAATTGTTCGGATGATGGAATAATAGCAAAGCTCACATTAAGGGATTTGTTATGGACCTCAATAGGTAATGTAATAGAACCAATTGCAGGAGAAGAAAATGTATCAAATAATTTCACAACCATATTTGTTTCATCATAGATCACTTGATTCAATTGCAAAGTAAAAAGAAATTCTTCAGTAATGACATTAACCATGCAAGAAGGATCAATAAGCACTCCACGGCAAGGTGTATTCTTGACTTTTGCAACTATATATAAAGGACCATCAGGTGCCCTGATAGTTTCACTGGAATCAAATGTGATGGAAGGTTCTTTAGGGATTTTCTGCTGTTCCACAAAGTTAATCACATTCGGAGTCATAGACACAAGATCATCAGGTGAGACAGAGGAATCATTAGTATCAATCACATTAGAGGTATGAGAAGGTAATGGATCAGTGAAAATCTTAAGATTTTGGTTAGGAGGAGCTACAGATGTGTTGCCTTTATCATTCACACCAGAAACAGAGATAGTATTATTATCAATCAAATCTTGAATTTTACCCTTTAAAGCAAAACATTTTTCAGTATCATGCCCAGGATGACAATGAAATTGACAAAAAGATTTGTTATCAAAATAGGGTGAATTAATCTTTGTAGAATCTATTTTCTTTATAGGAGGAAGAGTAAGCACATTTTGTTCCAATAACTTATTCATAATACTATGCAATGATTCATTCAAAGGAGTAAACTTTCTTTCTTTCTTGAAAAACTTAGAAATAGGAGGCACACCTGATGCTGCATTCACATTGTTGTTGATGATGTTTTCATTGAATTTAATTGACTCTCTGTTCGGTTTAAACTTCCCAAATGGTTGTTGACTACTATCACCCTTATCACTCAGAGCCATAGGATTTGCTTGTTCCATTTGACTCACAGTCAGTTGATAATTGTGAAGAGTTGCGCACAACTGGTGGAAAGAAGTAAACTCAGAAAACAGGAGTTTTTCTCTAATATCTTTTTGTAAATTAGAAATAAAGATTCTTTGAATATCATTGTCAGGTACTGGAAAAGAAATTTGAGCATACAAATGCTTATATCTACCAATGAAATCAGTCACTCTTTCTTTAACACCTTGTTTACAATGCATTAAATCAATCAAAGTAACTTTAGGACTTATATTGTTTTGAAATTGTTGAATAAAAGCATTGGCAAGTTGTTCAAAAGAAGTAATAGAATAGGAAGGTAACGAGCAATACCATTGTAGGGCTTTATCTCTTAATGTTCTAGTAAACAGTTTTGCAAGCAACCTTTGGTCATAAGCAAAATCGGTACATATTGTTTGAAAGGTCTTAACATGTGTTAGAGGATCACCCTTACCATTATAAAGCTCCAAATGGGGGATTTCAACATGTTTAGAGGGGATAGCTCTAACAATGTCAAGAGAAAGTGGGCTCGCAACATCAAATGTGGGCACACTAAACTTAGATTGATTCATAGAGGCAATTTGTTGCTGTAAAGAAGAGACAGTTTGTGCAAGATTGTTAATGGTCGCTTCAGTCGAAGAGTTCATATTAGACGCGTTAGATTGTGATGGAGGTATTATGTTATTGAAAGAAGGTATTGATTGAGAGTAAGGTGGTGGGACACTATGATAGTTAGTCATAGGAGATGATTGGAAAGGAGGAACACTACAAGGAGGAATAGAATGATTAAACGAATTACCCCCCTATGCCAGGTTCATTTGTGGAGATATAATAGGAACACTCATTGAAGGAATGAATGAAGAAGTTGGATTAAATGAAGGGAGAGGGTTGATTGAAGAAGAGGGATTGCCCCCATGACTGGTGATCATAGGAGGAATGTCTTGTATTGAA